>NW_026861740.1:0-27798 GCF_026571515.1 Ruditapes philippinarum | reverse complement strand
CCGAGTTCTTTTCGTACCACATCCACTGGCATTTGCCCTTCACAGATCTTCTAACTCCAAGAGAATTTTGTTCTTCTGAAAAGAAACTTATCGGCAATCAATGCTGAAATCTCTCCCACGTCACATCTTTCCTTGTTGTCTTCTCCGTAAAAACTTGAGACTTTTGGAAAAGTGATAGCTTCCTATCATCTTCAGTGTGTCGGAATCAACTCCAGAGCTCAACTTTCAAAGTCTTCACATCTTCCATAAAATGCTAATAAATCATCAGGATCATCTAACTTTTTTTGGCTTGATCTTGGCAATTTTATGAAAAGCCTCTAATATCTTTTTCCCTCCTCACTTATCATTGCTCCATGGCTTCTCTTCAAGAAGGGTTTTGGCGTTTCCTCCAAGTTGCCTAAACTCAGTTTTTACTTTTCCTCCATATCTTCTCACGGGGGGTACTATATATCCCTTTAAAATCAATGTCCTTTTTTGTATTAAAAATCCAATTCCTTGAATTGTAATTTTTTCACTTAACTTAAGGGTATTGACTTAAGTATACACTTAACTTAAGTATTGACTTGATTATCCACGTAACTTAAGCACATGTGTCTATCATCTATGTGTCCTTTCACTACAATATAGTTACTTAATATATTCACTGAAAAATACACAAGTGTTTCACAATTAGTAATCAATTCATAATACTCTAACTTAGTTACTTAAAAGTGTTCACTTAAGTTTGAGTGATCTGATATGTCATTATAATATAAAACACATAAAACTAGGGAAATCACCACAAAATAATCAAGTGTAATTGTATATTATTAGCAAAAACACTCACTTACAAAAATATTTCCCTTATACTTATCTTAAGTATCACACTCAACTTAAGTTTGTATTCTTATTACTTAAGTTTCCTTTAATTAAAAAATTAAAATATCATTAATCTTAAGTATAATTCAATTTTAAGTACCACTTAAGTTTTACTTAAGTAAGAACCACCGATCTTAAGTAACCACTTAAGTATCACCACTTAATTTAATACATCACTTAAGTAGTATCACTTAACTCAATACTCCCTCAAGTCAAGTAAGGATATATCACGTAACTCAAGTACACTCAACTTAAATAAAGGTTAAAACATATAACTTTATAATTTAATTTACGTAACGCAACTTGAGACTCAACTTAAGATAACTCTAAACTTAGTCAGTCTTCAACTTAAATGTATCATCTGCCTCTAGACTCAACCTGAGATTTAACTTAAAATCTAAGTGTCAAACTGAAATCCTTAATCAATATAGAATATACATGGAAACGTATATAACAAAATAAGTATTTTCTTTTTAATACTATAATTTATTTCCTGTGTATATATTTTTTTATGTCAATATAAAATAAATTCCGCAATGAGGCAATAATATATAAATTATTTCAAGTAAAAATGAAGTTCAATTTAGTATTGTTCTATTTTTTTTTTTTTTTTTTTTTTTCACTTTTATTTCACCACTGTATATCCTCTTTGTGTGCTGATTAATCAGATATTCATCAATCCTAGCTTTAACTTTTTTTTTTTCACTTTCATCAATTTTCACAACACTTTCTTGTCCATGTCACATTGTCACTTAATACTTATGTGTAGACTATATTTCAAGTGTATACCGGTATGTATTGTAATCTCCAATTCAATTTCAATTCAACAACAGATTCAATTCACTCCTTTGTTGCAATTCCTTCAATTTTTATCAACCGATAGTGAAAAACAATAAAAACAATGTTTTTGTTATATTTTATTATACTGTATTGTATTTATTCAATGCAAAAATCTCAGAAATCCGAATAAAATATACCGATGTCCGTTTATTGTGTTTTCCGTAACACAAAAATAATTATATCACAACGAAAAAAGATATAATTTTTATCGCAATGTAGTTACTACCGTGTATATTCTTAGTCCAGGTATTAAGTCACTGAAAATGAATCAATTCACTCTAGTAACTTAATAAATTTCTTTGTGCACAAAGTTTTTTTTTTTTTTTTTTTTTTTTTACTTTTTTACTTTGAATTAATCTTGTATATTTTTCTTTAATTTACAAGACCTATTCAAATGATAATGTTACCTATACTAGTACTAATTCTGCTTCTTTATCTGTTTATAGAAATATAGGTCAATATGTAACCTGTACTTCAATACACAATAATACCAAATATAATTTAATTTCTAGATAAAAGTATTAACTTTACCTTGAATGAATTTTCTATTTTTAAAATACACTCAAATTCAAACTGTTTATCCTAAATAAAACCTTTTATTTTGGATAAATTACACTGAATACACAAAATAATGTCAACAAAACCTTCTAATACATGTCTTGTAATGTTTTTATAAAACACACAAGTGACCTGGGATTTCAATAGACTACACACTAGGTAATGTATAATTCCTGTCCAATCAGAACACAGTCATGTACAATATACCTCTGTCACATGGTATGACGCATCACAAATGCAAAGCAATGAACCAATGAAATGAGAGAATCCTTTGGAAAATACCAACAGGTCATTTGCATATGACCTCAATGTATCAATACACTAAGAAAAATAGTCCCAACACACAGGAACAGCTGATTTCACACAAATGTAAACAATGGGCCAGAATGAGACATGTACACTTAACAAATCTTAAAATTTCAAAACAATTCCTTGAATTAAGATTTAGTACTTGTAAAAAAATTTAAATAACTTTGAAAAATAAATATATAATTGGTAAATATTAACTCAGAAATTTTCATTCAAGTGGTAAAAAAAAACAATTACACTAAGAAAGCCTTAAATTTAAAAAATTTTTGATGTTTATATATGAATTTAGAGGTTTAACATTTGTAGAAACCGATTCAATATATGCAAGTATTCAAAACAGACTTGATAGAAAAAAAAGGAGATGTTAAAGCTGCAGATGTGTTAGATAAGTTATATTATCATGCAAAGGTGAATTTCTCTCACACTTACAATAGTCACCCCCCTGATTCACAGTATTATACAATTGTACATGTAGGATTTTTCAAAAAATGCAGTTACCAGAATTTTAGCTATATGCTTACAATTTTGAAATTCAACAAATTTCAGCAAGTTTAAGCAAAATTTACTAAAAGATCTATGAGTAAATTTAATAACAGATCTATGATTAATTAAATAATTATAACTGCAATTAATGAAAACAAAATATTTTTTTTTTACTTACAAACCAGTTGAAAATACTGTCAAGCCACTAGAATACTCGATATCGATATTTAGGCGGTAAAAATACACAAAAAAAAGTTCCCAGCGCCCTCCGTAATTGGTATAATGAAATCAAATGGGGATTTTTTTTTTTCCCCCAAACCGCATTTTCACTTTTAAATAATTTTAAAAACCGATTTTTTTTTTAAATGAAATAGTCCTAAAAATTAATTGTTGTTTTCCTCTGTAAGGTCCGTCGTCTGGTCCCCAAATGAAAATAGATACGCTCTCCAAAGATTAAAGTATCGTCTGCTTCTCAGGTAGAAATAATCGTCTGGTCCCAAAATGAAATAGGTCTGCTCTTCAAAGGTAAAAGACGAAAATAATGGTAAATCGGCTGATTTAATCACTTAAAATAGTGTCCGATATCTGCTTCTATTTAAAGATTTGACAATAAACTGTCTGTTTCTATGTCAAATGCAGGTTGTTGTTGTTTAAATACATGTGAAAAATTAAATCCTTGTTATGTTACATAAAGTTTAAGCAAAATTTACTAAAAGATCTATGAGTAAATTTAATAACAGATTCTATGATTAATTAATAATTATAACTGCCAATTAATGAAAAACAAAATATTTTTTTTTACTTACAACCAGTTGAAATACTGTCAAGCCACTAGAATACTTCGATATCTTCACATATAATAATGAAATGTCAATGTCACTTTTTAAATAATTAAAACTTAATGAAATAGTCCTAAATTAATGTTGTTTCCTCTGTAAGGTCCGTCGTCTGGTCCCCAAATGAAATAGATACGCTCTCCAAAGATTAAAGTATCGTCTGCTTCTCAGGTAGAAATAATCGTCTGGTCCCCAAATGAAATAGGTCTGCTCTTCAAAGGGTAAAAGACGAAATAATGGTAAATCGGCTGATTTAATCACTTAAAATAGTGTCCGATATCTGCTTCTATTTAAAGATTTGACAATAAACTGTCTGTTTCTATGTCAAATGCAGGTTGTTTGTTTTTTAAATACATGTGAAAAATTAATCCTTGTATGTTACATAAAGTTGTTTTCCACAAATACAAGGTTGATACACATATAAATCCAATTATATCTTGATTAAAGGATCAGTTGAACAAAGATCAATATCAGTGTCTCAAGATGTGTCAATCACTATGTAACACAGTAAAAGTTCTGGTAGTCGAGTGAAATTCAAATACTTTTGACAATTAACACTTCAATATATGTAAAGATACGATAAAAGTCTATAAAACTTCACACGTTATCTGTACTTATTAATATCCAATTCACTTATTTACTAAAAATCCTTCAATCACCAATCCGGTTAAGTTAAATTCACTTGTCAGCACTTCTCGTCTAAACAGGCTGCGCCACTGGTCCCCCGTTGGGCGCCTTTGTAACTCCTTTGAAATTTATCAGTTTGAAAGGGTGAATAAAAGTCAAGGATTTGTAGGTTCTGTATCTCTTTTATTTTCTGTTGACACAGCATGTATCTTAGACAAGACTAGTTCAATACAATCAATCATCTAAGTAACCACACTCTGAAAATACATAATTAACACATTCTAAATATATATTACATTTAACATTCTTGAACTGCATAAATCAATCAATCACAATCAATTGCATAAATCAATCAATCATGTTCAATTGCATAAATCAAACAATCATATTCAATTGCATAAATCAATCAATCATATTCATTCCAGTGGCTTTTAATTAACATCAAACATTTTATCATACAATATCATAAAACACTTGTACATTTACAGCAATATATCACACTTACCAGTTTATGGAACTAAGTGTTTACATCAACACAAATACAATATACACTCTTCTCTCTCTCTCCAGTGTGCTGTTACTATCCTGCAAATTATAGTAAACAGTGTGCATAGAGTTTGAATAGAATGTGAGATTATTTATTTATTCATTTGTTGAGAAAAGAAAGATATGATACTGCAATATTTAACCAGTCCTTGGGAGTCCAAAAATAAGACACAGCAACCATTTAAATTACTTATCAAATTCACTATCATAATTCAATTAAAAACAACATTAAGGTAAACAATACTTAATGCTTTGGAAATCATCAAAAGCAGATTAAACTTTACATACCTTATAAATAATACTGATATTCCATAAATCACAAAAATTTAAAAACCATGAGGACAATGTACATGTCTCTTCCTCGAAAACGTGAGCTCAACTGAACACAATAGTCACATGATCAAACTGGCGGGAAATCATAACCACCGACCCATAGAATAACACTGGTCCAAGGGAAACAACTCTCTTAATGACATATAATAAAGACTGACAGATTGTGTCCCTGTTACAATTATACATGTTATAGGTAAATTCCGATGGGTATTTACAGAATTTCCTTTAGCCACATGAGTTATTTATCATTCATGTGAAGTGAATTATAATATTGAAAGGAATTATGGCAAACTACCATATTTTGACTTTCCCATGCTTACGCACTCTATATCCTTGGATATGTATTATGTCACTTTACAACGAACAACAAACAATAAATTTTGTTTGGCCTTATCTTTTATTAAAGAAATCATTTGATATATGATAAAATAATTCAACAGTCCTATTTTAAATGAAACATTCTTGTATCAGAAATAGATGATTTTCAAGTTCACATGAGATCAATAAGTCTGTTATGTACATTTCTACAATTATCTTGTCATTTTATGTCATGTAAAATGTAAAAAGGGTAGAGTAATCTCCCTTTTGGAAAGTATCAGGTAAGACCAGAAGAGTTGTTTCCTTTTGAAAAAGTAAAAATTTGAACAGTTTTGCAAGAGTTCTCTCCCTTACACCAATATAACAATGTCAAAATAAAATTTATAGTTAAGCTATTAAAAATATTGTCAAGCATTAAATGTGATCTATGATAAAAAGACTGAAGTATGAAATAAATTAACCACAAAATAAAATATCTTGTATTTTTAATAGCAATGTTCCAAACTTAAATGTGAAGTATGTTAACAAGAGCTATTAGAGGAGACAATCACCCTCGACTAATTAAATCCTGGATGCAATAAAAATGCTATGGGGAAAAACAAATATGACGTAAATATATTTCTGCATCAGTATCAAAAATCACTCTTGAAAATGTTCAATATTTTTGCACCACATAAAATGAATGTGACCATAACAATAAAAGTTTAAAACAGACATTTCTATGCTATAATGGAAAAGAAAACAATCTTAAATCTGAAGTAACAAAAAAGAGCGAAAGAAAGACAAAATGTTTAAAGTAAACTTATAACTTACAAGTGCAAAGAGGAAATAACCTTTGAAATAAAGATTCTAGTTATAAACCTTGTCATGCAAGATTTTGAGTAGTGACAAAGTTAAAACAATTGTCTCAAGTCTAGAGTATACAATTAAAAGATACTAGTTTACAACTATAATGTAAGGTCATAAGGTTGTAATATACTTACAATTAAAAAAATGTCCTATACATAATATATATGTTAATATTTTTTCTGCAGCAGTACTTTAGGTTTTAACAATAAGAAAATTCTATTTTTTGCATGCAACACATCACACAACATGCTCCCTCACCCACTCCGTATCAGTTCATAGAGTTACATTTAACAATGTCTAATGTCAATTAAGTATCAATTCACATCGAAATTCCCATATTTCCACGAATTGAAACATGTTTTTTCTCATATTTTTAGTCAACACTTTGTATAATTTATTTTCTCCAATGAAACATTGCTGTAAGTAGTCAATGATAAAATATTAGACACACATACCATTATAATATCTGTCATACATAAGTGTTGACTTCAGGTAATCATACACACACTGTATTTATTTTCCTCCGCGATTATTCCTCAGAAATCCTTTTTCTTAATTCTTTAGAAAAGTCAGGCATGCATTTGATAGCACTTGAATAATTGATTTAGGGCATTTAGGGCATTTTAACAATTGCTGAACGTGCAGTAATGTGTCATAAAGGTAGCAAAATGTAAACAAGAGCGATCAGTAATCACATGTGTCGCCTCATGATGGCCAATTTTATGTTGGGACAAATTTTGTGACAGATGGACAGACAGACGGACAGTGCACAACTAGACTTGGTACTGATTATTCCTGTAAAGTTTGGATAAAATTGCCCCAGTAGTTTATGAGGAGTAGTGCGGATAAGCTTTTGCGTATCTGGCAACACACAAAAAACACACCTTTTTATCAAAGGGCCATAACTCGGCCAAAAATCATTCAACCGGAAAACCCGTGCAATATGCGCAAGGACTTGAGCTACAGATCAATCCTGTAAAGTTTCATTGAAATTGCATAAGTGGTATAAGAGAAGTAGTCCGGACAAACTTTAAAATTAAAAATTATTAAAGGGCCATAACTCTGACAAAAATCATTGAACCGGAAAATGCTGACAATATGCACAACTAGACTTGGTACTGATCATTCCTGTAAAGTTTGGATGAAATTGCACCAGTAATTTATGAGGAGTAGTCCGGACAAGTTTTGTGACGGACGCACGGACAGACAGACAGACAGACAGACGGACAGACAGACGACGGAGAAGTGATCCCTATATGTCGCCACTACTCCGTAGAGGCGACACAACAAAATGGTATTTTGACTTCCATACAAAATACTTATTCATTACAATAATACCGATGATTGCCAACAGAACTATATATGCAAAAGACAGTCCATGTCTATGACAGATGAGAATTACTATCAAAACTGCAACAATTACAAGTTTTTGAGAAATCAAATTGAAAGCATTTCTGAGGCATAATGGTCCTTTGATAGTGCCATTGGCGGAGGAAAATAAATACTGCGGGAAAGTCAGCCTTAAAATTATTTTTGTTTCCCCTCCCGAATCCTATGCAAGTTTGGGTTGGGTATCATATATTTTTCCCTACCGAAAAATATAGCGACTTCAAAAAACTAACTGTGAATGCTTAGGACCTGTTTTAAGTTTAGAACCATATTTTTACATAATAGTCCAGTCGGTATATTAACAATTAAAAGCATGAGGCAGACACGAAGAAGCGATTCTTATAAACAGACTATGCTTCAATGTTTAGTAAGCAAGAGCTGTCGGTAGGAAAGCAACGCTCGACTATTCTTAGAGCTTGATAGTAAAAGAGAATTGATAATGTAAAATTTTCTATGATAACAAAATGGCATTTTTTTTCTTTAAATCCATGTTACAGTTATAGGCCTTGGAGAGAGTCCTATTACGCTCTTTAAGAAGAATATAACATTTCAACTTGTTTCAAAGCCAGATGTCAATAGAATTTGAAAATATCTGAAGTGGTATGCAAACTTAAATGTCAATTCTAAGTTGAAATTCGGGCATTATTCTACCAAATGCTTCATAGAATTACCTACTCCTGTCTACAGGAGCCATATGTCAATGAATTTTGAAAATATTTGAGGTGTTACACAAATTTTAACTTAAATTCTAAGTCGAAAAAGGGGCACAATTTTGTCAAAATGCTTGATACAGTTACCTCCTCCTGTCCAATGATGGTGAACAAGTGTGCAAAGTTTCAAAGTCATATGTCAATGGACATTGAAAATATTTTAGGAATTACAAAAACTTTAAAGTGGCTACGTCGACGTTTGGTTGACTACAATAGCTCTACTTATTCTTATCGAATAGTCGAGCTAAAAAAGGCAATAACATCTCTAGGGTAGCTGTGATTTTTGTGGGTAGGAAGCGGAAGGGGAAATAAACAATATTTTATTAATGGCCTGATATGATCACGCGGACTAACATTTTGCGGCAAACGCTGCATGATCATGAATAACTAAATAACACGAACTATGAAATAGATTTATTTAATTTTGAACTTATTAATCTCAAGGGTGTTTTTGCAAACAGTTTTTCTTGTACAATTGTTTCTGAAAGTAAAATTCTTAAATACTTAATTTCATTAGGTGTCAAAAAAGCTACTGGCTTAGATGGTATACCGTCACGTTTTATCACAGATGGATCCCCAGTTATTGCTAGTCCATTAGCTCATATCATAAACTTATCCCTTATCCAAGGTCAAGTCCCTGATGATCTTAAATCTACAAGAGTTACTCCCCTCTATAAAAAGAACGACAAATTGTCTGATGGTAATTACTGGCCTGTGTCCATTTTAAATGTATCTAAAATCCTTGAAAAGGTGGTTTATGACCAGGTTGAAGCTTATCTGCTGTATCAATTTCAATCAGGTTTCAGGAGTGGCTTCTCTACTGATACTTGTCTGATTCACCTTACAGGCTTTATCAGGTATGAATATGATAAAGGTAATGTTGTTGGTATGGTGCTGCTGGGTTTGCAGAAAGTGTTTGACACAGTCGACCATTCCATTCTTTTAATGAAACTGCAAGCATCAGGTCTTAGTATTGACGTCCTAAATTGGTTCAAATCATATTTATCAGATAGACAGCAGCTTGTAGATGTCTCTGGTATTTATTCTTCTAATTCCAAAATAACATGTGGTGTTCCTCAGGGCTCAATCCTTGGACCCCTTCTCTTTTTAATTTATGTAAATGATATGTTAGCTGTGGTCAAAAATAAATTGCGTTTGTATGCTGATGATTCTGGTATCCTTGTATCTGGTAAAAGTTTATCTGTTGTTAAAAAAGCATTGACAGATGAGATTGAATTGGTCAGCCAATGGTCTGTGGACAATAAGTTGTCATTGCACTTGGGTTAAACCGAGTCAATTTTATTTGGGTCCAGACAAAAGCTTAGGTAACAATTTAACCTGCATACATTCTGGTTCTGGTACATCCATTGAATCAACTTCATCTATCAAGTATCTTGGGATTACTATAGCCCAAAATCTGGCCGAGTCTGTTCTTAAAAAGGCCATCTCTCGGTTTAAATTTCTTTACCGCAAGAAAGAGTTTCTTACTCACCATACCAAGAAACTTCTGGTTATGTCTCTTATTCAGTGTCACTTTGATTACGCATGCTCTGTTTGGTATAATAGCTTGACACAGTCTTTAAAAAATAAGTTACAAACTTGTCAAAACAAAATAATGAGATTTGTACTTGACTTGGACTCCAGAGCCCATATTGACCCATCCTACTTTAAGTCCCTTAACTGGTTACCGGTCCACAAAAGAGTTGAACAGATAATGTTGTGTCATGTTTTTAAGATAAAAATGGCCTGTTTCCGGATTACAGGTCTGAACACTTTTTTTCGCAAAATTCCATACATAATTATAGTGCAATACTTAGTCAAAAGGGTTGGTATTGTCTACCTCAGGTCAAAGGTCAGGGTTTTAATTCCTTTGCTTTCTCTGGTATTAAATTATGGAATGATTTACCTGTAGTCTAAGAGTTAACGGAGATCAACAGGTTACAAAGTTTTAAGGTTGCCATCAAAAGTCATCTTATGGACAGTATTGATTTTTTTAATATGTTTTTACATATTTCGGCTCAGGATTTTAAATTGTCTGCTATTTATCTTTTTACAATTTTAGTAATGTGTTTTAAATCCTAGCTGTAGACAGGAGTATCATTAACTCAAGATTTGACTGTGATATACATTTTTATGATTTATTAGACTAAGTATTTTTAAACATGATTATATTTAGGTCTGCCTCTCTATGTCATGCCGCCAATACAAAGGACCACAATGGAAACAAGAGCTTTTTTGCACTTTTTGTGTTATCCTTGGTTTTGTTTTGGTGAGCATGTCATAGTTTTCTCGTATGTGATATAGTATTTAATAATGCTCATTATTTTATCCTATGTTATGTTGTCAACTATGTATTTGCTTCCTTTGCCGAAATAAATCTATCTATCTATCTAAACTCAATGTTGAACAGTGGCAATTGACTATATTGTTTTGTTGTTTTTTTTTTTTCACATAGAAAAACTATCTTCCCCATCTCATTTTCTCTGATAGAAAAAGCAGTAAATTGTTATGTTCACAAGTTGGTTTTTTTAAAACAACTAAATAGTGTTTGAAATATTTTTTTCACCAATACAATTGCAGTATTTCAAATGAACCATAGCAAATATACTTTGGTAAATCGATAAAATTTAATGTGTAAAGTAAATCGATTAACTCTTACGTTTGTCCAACGAGGATATCATTACATTGTGCCGTGAACTTAAATAAATCGGCACTGTGCTTATAAACAGATAAAATTTCATAAATTAAAGTGGATTAGCCTACAATGGGCACATTTTCCAGAAGTATTTCAAATATTGAAAAAATAATAGAAATGTATCATTAGGATATTCTAATAAAATGCTGCTTGAGAACAAAATGCGGCTTATTTCATTTGTGGCTCAGAATAAACATTTCTATAAATTAAATAATATTTTGTTCTAGAACACTATTATCTGCTAGATAAGTATATGTTATATCGGATCATATATATCACACTTGCCAACAACTTCCATATATAATTATTGCGTGGTTCGTTGTTTTAGCTAATACTTAATATATTCATTGTATTACAAATCTTCCAGCATAGACCAATTCACTTTAATGCTGAATAACAAACATTAACTATACATTATTCTGTCAAAAGAAGTTTGCACACTGAAATGAGCATTACAGTTCGATTTTATACCAGGGGACACATGTTAAGACTCACAACCCTTGCCATTATATGAGGTTCTGCTGGATTGAACCTGAGGCTCACGGGCCAGTCGGAAATGGAGTTTTGAGCTGAAATGATCATTTACAGTTCGACGTCCGGCTTAACGTCAGCAAAACACCAGAGTATTACCGACGGATACATTGATGAACTGATGAACACATTAAACGAAATTTTGATTGTTATTTTTGTTACTTAATGTAATAACTCTTGAAGTATAGGTAGTACAGTTATGACGGGATTAAAATATCATTAACAAAACACATTGTAGTATTTTATATATAACTCCTTATTAAAATGGTGCATTTGAAGACAAGTAGGTCAATATTTTGCATATTTTGCATTCACATTGTAAATGATTTAGAGAATAGTTACATAAACTATGAACCTCATCTCTCCCCCTCTGCTTTTATCATGGCTTGGGACATGCTAGTTACTAGAACTAGGCAGCATTGAAAGAACTGTAGCTTTATAATTTGTCCAATCACAAAATCCTGTTTCACTTAAATATACTGGATGGTAATGAGTCCACATAAAATCACTGCACCTCTCTCCCATCCAGTGAACAGACAGTTTCTATGGCAAATGTCACTTTAGTTTCCATACACATGTAATTCCAGAATTGTCGCTACATGGCCGAGTGGTTAACGCGTCGGACTAGTAATCTAATGATCGCTAGCCGCATGGGTTCAAACCCCGTCAGGGGCAAGTCGTTGTTTCTTTGAGCAAAAAACTTTACACTCATTGCTCAGTACTGGTTGGTTCCAGGAACGGATTCGAAAGAGTGTCTATAAGCTTAAAGCTTCCTACACAATCGAACTAAAATAAATTCTGTATAAACCAATTCCAGAATTAAATGTTTAACATTGATTATGTTTCTCGTCCGCCTGTCCTGTAAAAATACAAACAGATTCATATCATTCATTGTGAAAAAAATACTGAGAAATAAAATACTTATTTCGTTAAATAAAGCTTTTAGTTTAAACATTATTATTTTAGCTCGATTGCGAAACAAGTTCTTGCAACTTTCGAGTCCGCTTCCTGGAACTAATCAGCACTGGTGTCATATGAGGAATAAAGGTCGTGTCCCGAGTTTGTCTCGAATGACTTGAGAGGCAGACACCACTAGACCACCACTCGGTTGAAATCTTTCATTTTTTGGTCATTTGCAATCAAAATGATAATTATGGAAAAACATGGTGTTGGAATGACAAGAAAGTTTGCACAGAAATTATTGGTCCAGACCTGCATAATCCATTAATTTGTACACGAATCTCGGAAAAATATTTCCAGTCCCGACACGTCAAAAAAACAAACATCAGTGGATTCCCTTTCGAAATAAAACATATGAAACTACCTGCATAGTTTGATTCTTGCTTCGGTATGTTAGGAAATTATATAATGCTAAAATAAGCAAGCAACACCACCTGTGATGCTCTGTTGTGCTCTGTTGGAATAACAAAATTGCATAATTAGCTTTTAGATAATACCAATTGCAGCTGTAAATTTTCAATATAAAACTTTTTCAGTTTTATAAAGATTCTCAAATAAACTGATACATTTGTGTATATTGATAACTACCTTTTTACATAGAGCCACAACTTTGATTGCTATTATATAACATGTTACATAGTATAATTACTGTATAACAATTATAATAAAAAAAACCATTATAACTTTACATAATGTTGTATTCAGACAATTTATTTTGTTTGTTCTAATCAAATTTTGTCAGCTATAACCACTGTCAATTTCCACATATCACACAGAACTGGAGTAGATCTAGGTCATATTAGCCTATAGAAATAACATTTGCAAACTCATTCACAGAATGCAGCCTTTTTCCTGAATAACTTACTGAAAAATGTCATCATCACCAATGCAATACAAATTTTTTGCCATTATAGTTAAAAATTTTAAACAGAACATAGCTTATTTTCACCTTTAAATAAATGTCAAAATTATCGGTGTCGCGAAAATATGTGACAATCGGATTTTTTCCTGTTTTCTGAAGAAATATTCACAACTTTGGTTGTTGTGCAAATAGTTGTTAGAAAGTTAATATTTTTTATATATTTTATCATTGTTTTCCACTGGCGATTTAGTCAAGTAACTTAAAACAAAAAAATCAAAAATTTCCAATTACTGCAATTTACGGTAAATATTGGGTTGGTCAATATCCAGTTTATCAATTTTAAGACGATTTTTATGGCTAATTCACAGATATTTGATGGCTATTGTAATGCTGGACAATATCTTTAAAGTACTTATACAATTTTACATCTCGCATGTATTTTTATCACCTCGGGCAATATAGTAAGCAGCACGTGACCGATTAAAAGTTGACACTCAATTAAATCCACCCCGCTTGTGTTAATTGGGTCTACTGCATTCTTTATCGATTTTTACACCTAATATAAACACTGTTAAAAGTAAAAACATAATCGCCAGATTTTGTAGCCAAAATGCAAAAATAATCGCCAATCTTATAAAATAATCGCAAATGGCGACTATGGCGACCGACAGCGTGAGCCCAAAGACTAGTGACATGGATTTGCATCAACAACAGTAAAGATATATATATATATCAAATTGAGGTTAAAATCCAACTTATAATTTATTGCAGGATATTTCTGTTAGATATTTGAAGGGCGCATTACAGCTCAAATTAATGTAATGAATATTTTCTTCTGTAGGAAGGGCAAATATGTTTTTAGTTATTAAATTTTTAATTATTTTCGAATTATGCTTCACTAATGGTGATGCTTATTATCAAAAAATCAATATCTGCCACCGGATATGACGAAATTCCCTATAGTGTACGTTAATTCCCCCCTGTTATAGGAGTTTTACAACAACTCTTTCAATTAGTGTTTGATACCAGCATAATACCGTCTAGCTGGCGAAAAGCTATTTTTTGCTAATGACCTGGTTAAAGAAATAAACGACGTTGACCTTGGGGTCAGCATCGACGATGACACAAAACTATCTATTCTCTTATACGCAGATGTTATATGTTTTATAGCCAGGAACAAAGAAAATTTACAAGCCATGCTAAATATACTACATTGCTGGTGTAAAAAGTGGCGTGTTCTTATAAATACAGAGAAAAGCAAGTGCATGCATTTAAGGAAATCTCGTGCTGTGCAGACTACATTTAGTTTCCATGTAGGTGAAAATATTTTCGAAACAGTGGATCGATATAAGTATCTTGGTGTTGTTCTTAAGATAAAGGGGAATTTTCATATCACTGTGAAGCTTTGGCAAAAGGTGCTGGTGGTGCATTGGGAAATATTATTTCTAAAATACATTACTATAAAGATTGTGGAAATAAATCATTTACAAAACTGTTCGAATCATGTGTGATACCAATCTTGACTATTTTGCTTCTGTATGGGGATTCAAACATTACTAATCAATAGACAATATACAATACCGTGCTATACGCTATTATCTCGGTGTTAACCGTTTCTCCCCAAAACTTGCACTCACTGGAGACACTGGATGGCTACCAAGTAACTATCGCCGTTGGATATCAATAATTAGCGACGCCGCTCTTATGGAATGTGTTTATTTTGGCCTATGGAAGGAGCTGTTATAATTAGCAGTTAATGTCATGTTGTGTAAATTAGTTTTATTTTGATTCGTAAAAATCAAGTAAACAAATATGTTGTTATATTTGTATTTAATAATTCATTGTGATATCATTTTCACGAAATTACAGGCTCAGTATAACAGCTTGTCCCTTAGCTTTGTTGGCGATACTAAAACCCGGATTTCAAATATCGTTGCGGTCTACATTGATGCCATATTCTTTTTCATTCATTTTTATATATTTTTAAATTTTCCTACAAGAACATTCACCTGCAAATGAGTATCAGGATTGGTAAAAGAACTGTTGTAAACGGTCATCCTATTGATTTTATCCATATTACGTTTATCTATTGCACAGAAATAATTGTTTTTACAAAGTGTACCAGTACCCCGATTTTCTGCAGTTACTGCTTTGACACATGACCATCTAACCTTTTATAAATACTTTTTTACCATTACTTTGCATGGCCTTATAAACATTTGAGCCTGCAACATTTCATAATTTTGCTGTTTAAGGTGTTCTTTTTGGTTTCAGGCTTTCGCTATTTTTAGGGGAAGCAACTCATGTTTACTGAATTGTTTGTTCTTTTCTGTCTACCTTAGGTAGTACTTACAATATTTGTTGAATAAAATTTACCAGTTGTAAGGTCATCAAAAGCATAGAGGCCCTGTGGAATGAATATTGATATATTTTATTTGACAGGCTTGATATACCCTATACTGGAGTTTTCTAGTTTGATCAGTTAGTACATACCTAGAGGTATTCTCTAAAGGAATATTCTAATCACAAATGTTTGGTAAAATGAAAGGTAGAAAATCAAAGCTATGCATATAAGTGTTCATGTCCATAATATGTTATATTGAAACAGAGAAAGGATAACATCCTGAAGTAATCAATTTTAAATACTTGATAAATATGCAATTAGTTGTTCTATAGTAAAGTCTAATGGAATGACAGAATTTGTTACTTGAGAGATATGCATTTAATGATGAGACACAACTCAAACTTATCATATGATAAGGTTTTTTTACTTTTATACTAAACATTATAGATTTCTTACTACTAGATTTTGAATTCCATCCAAGTAATGTTAATAGGATTTTACATGTTTTTGTAGAATCTGGGAATTATTAATATTATGTGCATACATGTATATCTTAGTATATGGAAATGATGAGACTTAAAATATTTCTGTTTTTAAAGACTTACAGTTATGACTTTATTATGAAAGGGATGAGACTTGCATTTAAATTTATATATGATAATACATGTGATTGTATTGATTAGTCTACAGGTTATAATAATATCTATAAAATAGTAAAAGGATTATTGTAAAGGGTGACTCAGTCTGGATATTGTGGTTTATCTTCTAAACTTGTGAGATTCGGCAGGCTACATAATAACCTATCGAGAAATGAGGTTAAATAAGTGTCCATTACTAGTGATGGCAGGTCCATGGTGGCATTCCGGACAGTTGCATGGCAATGTAGATATATATTCCACCTCTCTATGCTAGTAGGTCAGTACGTACTGGTCCTTCAAGGGAAGAAAATTTCATAAAACTTGGATCAGGCAATATAATCTATTAAGTCTCAAAAAATCAAATATGAATTGTTATTTTATTTTTTCTAACATGTGCATAGTTTAAAAAAGACAGCTCCTGTCTTATCTTTTTATAATGGAGGCACACCGGTCTTAACCTCCAGGTCTCTGGCAGAGACAACCCGACTACAGACCTTTCATAGAGTAGAGTGTTGCTTGCACTTGAATAAATTTGTGCACTAATTTTATAGCAAGTGGTTTGTTGCACATAAAAACCGACAAAGTACAAAAAGTAACTGGGCGCCAGATGAAAACATGAAGATATTATCTACCGTTTGTTGTATTTTCATGTTTTCGCCCGGTGCCCCCTGATGCAAAATACAACATGGCATAAATCAGCCTCCAAAAAATTTCTTATCAAGAAAAAGGCTAGATTTTTATCTGTACAAATTTCTTTAGATATTGTACATGTATTAGTACATTTATGTTCACTTTAAAATTGACCTGTTATAAATAATGGCACAACCAATAACTGCATGTCTAACCCCTATTTTATTAAAAATAATTATACAGTATATTAATTGTTATTTTAATTAAGACTATGAGTGTGTAAGTTTTTTTCTTATATGTTTAATGAAGAAAAAATCTACATGTTAATTAAAAAATCTAAAAATATCTGTCACGGTATAGAACTGTTCACTATTTGGAGGAGAAAATGTGTAAGCGGTCAGATAGCTCAATCGCTACAGCCGCGGTACATTATTCTGTGGGTCACAGGTTCGAGTTCTGGTCAAGTAGAAAATTTTTCTTATCCTATGACTGCACATAACCCTGAGTTTAATTCACTGTGCTCTATAAACATCACAAATTTAAGGACACAAATCAATAAAGTGGGGAAATGTTAGGACTGTTTTTACATATATAAAAACTAGAAATGTGTTTTAAAGAGATAATGTGTAGTCGGCCGGATAGCTAAATTGGTCTGCTGACAGTCATGGGTTGGAGTCATGGTCAGGCAGTTTCAATCAAGGTTTAGTAGCAGTTTTTCAACTGACACATTTTTTATTTATATAACAGATTGTATTAAATTTTAAATGGACACAGGTGTTATTGTATGCATGATACTTTTAGATATACAAAAGGCATTTGATGCAGTTGATCACACTAAACTGCACATGAAGAAGTTTTTCTACTTCTTCTCCATGAAACTTGAAGCATCTGCCATAGGTTATGACATACGTACACACACATACGCTTGGGGGTGAGATCCTGCCCCCAACGTGATACGCCCCTGTAAACACTCTATCAAAACTATGTTTATATTTGAACACGAATGGGACATCTATTACAACGATAAAAATGGTTTTCAAACAATTTTTACATTTATATATATATGAAAAATACCGTCTCAATAAAGTATTTTACATTTATGAAAAAATACCGTCACAATAAAGTATTGAGACTTGATGGTATACGGTATTTCTGTGTCCCACTTTAGTGGTGGGCGTTTAGATTAACCCTTGTCCGTCCTTCCGTCCGTCTTTCCGTCCGTGCGTTCTCTTTTGTGTCTCACGTAACTCAAAAAGTATTTGACCTAGAGTCACGAAACTTTACAGGAATGTTGATCAGTATGTGTAGTTGTTCACCTGGGTATTTTCGTCTGGATATTTATAGTATTTTCAGAGTTATTGCCCTTGACTAAGTAAAATTTTGCAATTTTCAAATTGTGTCGCATGTAACTCAAAACGTATTTGACATAGAGTCATGACACTTTACAAGAATATTGATCAGCATTTATTTAGTATTTTTAGATTGATTGCCCTTGACTTATAAATTCTTGCAATTTTCAACTTGTGTCGCATGTAATTCAAAAAGGATTTGACCTAGAGTCATTTAACCTTACGGGAAGGTTGCTCAGCATATTTAGTTTTGTACCTGGGGTTTCGCTTGCGGATTTATCAAGTATTTGTAGAGTTATTTCCCTTGACTTAGTAAAAACCGTTTCATTATGTTGTTATTTGTTCCTTGAGTGCTTGAGTTAGAATCAACGAACTTTACAGAAATAATGATCAACATCACTTAATTACAGGAATAATGATTCGCATCACTGTGAAGCTTGTGGATTTATTCAGTATTTGTAAAGTTCTTGCCCTTTACTTACTAAAAGATTTTTAGTTTTCAAAAAGTATTTGACCAAGAGTCATATGATTGACAGAACAGTAGCGCGGTGGGGGCACCCGTGCCCTATGGACACATTTCTAGTTTTCATATATGTAAAAATTGTTTGAAAACCATTTTTATCGTTGAAATAGATGTCCCATTTGTGTTGGGGGGCTGGATCTGACCCCCAAGCGTTTGTGTTCTTACATGGTTCAAGTCTTATATCTGAAGGTCAGCAACTGATGGATGTGGCTGGTACTCAATCATTCTACTACTGCTACGAGTACTTATGGTGTCCCCCTGATATTCATTTTAAGTCCTCTTTTATGTATTATATATGTCAATGACATGTCTGCAACCCTAAGCAGTAAGCTTTTATTATATGCTGATGACTCGGGTATCCTTGTCCTGGTAAAATAAATCTGAAGAAATTATATCTTATGGCATGAGTCTTAAGTGTTGAGAATTGAGTTCCGCTCAAGCCGGTGCTAGGGGGCGTGAGGGATGTTGCACTAATTCATTATTCCTCATGTAAAGACTCAATCAAACCGAGTCTGCAATTCTTATGTAATTTTGTTGTGATTAATGCTTCCAAGGGATCAGTTTGTTTCCAGAATTTTTTTATTAGTGATTGGTTAATTGTCTATAAATTATCTTTCCATCATGGCAAGACAGAGTCTATTCTTTTTGGTTTAAGTTTCAACTTAAACAGGGTCCTAGCCTCCAGGTCACATGTAATGGTACTGATATAAAATACACATCTTTTGTTAAGTATTTAGATGCAAGACTTGATCAAATTTTTGGCGTCGCCTTTGATGCTTTGCATCAATGATTTTCTTGTACTATATTGGAATAGGCTTATTTTATTCAATGATAATAGGATTACTAAACGCGTCTTCGACATGGACTACAATAAATACAGTAATAATTGGTGCAGTGACGTTAAAACAGTTATGACAAAATTGAACTTGGTCACACATTTTGAGAACAAAACCGTTATAAGCATAGATTATGTTAAGACCAGGATAAATGAATATTACACGGATATTTGGAAAACTGACATACAAAAAAGTACGGAAATTACAAACATTTGTTACCCTTAAGGACAATTTCTATTACAGAAAAATATGTACAGTTAAATTTGAATAAAAATGAAAGATCAATGTTATCTCAGCTTAGTTGTGGCATTCTCCCGTTAAGGATTGAAACTGAACGTTATATCAGTGAAACACTAGAGCAGAGAATTTGTTTGTTTTGTACCGATAATAAAATAGAAGATGAAAAGCACTTTTTAGTCCAATGTCCCTTTTACAGCAACTTCAGAGTAGACATTTTAGTAAAAAAAATTCTGAATGCAGAGTTTATGAACATGAACGATGATATGAAAATGAAATATCTTGTAAGTTTTCCACGAAAAGCTAAATACCTGGTTAATGCTTATCTTTAAAGAAAGAAATCCCTGTTTAATTGTTGAAATAGTTATCATATTATTATTAGACGGCGCGTGGACGTGCCGTCTAGTAGACATGCATTCGTTCGTATAGCAATGGGGAAAATTTTAGATTTGATTTTGTGCGTTCTTTTTTGTTTTAACAAAATCACATTGTTTTCAAATTTTCTAAACAAAAATAGCTTTTCTGATGTACAACATGTCACAGAGCTTTAATGGGATTAGAATAAACGTTTAACTGAAGTGATTGTGCCATGTTTGAATATCATATTCTTTTTATAATAATCTAATTTATCTACCGAATAAATAACGTGCCAACGAGCCAGTCTATAGTCGATAGTTCTTAAACTTAACCGCTAAGAGAGATATTGACATTGCAGTTTCAAATTATGGTTCCCCTGGCATATCTTGATGATATATATCTATCAATTTGTTCATATTTTTAACTATTAATTATTATTTGATATTAAGACATATTGTGCTATTTGTAAAATAACAGACAGTTCGTACTCAAAACCATTCGAACATGATTTCAAATATATTTGTACATGTAGAGTATATGATAAACTCAAAAGTACTGAACATTTTTTTATGAAACTTGAAATATGCTTAGATGGCAGTCTGGAGATAATGCACATTTTTTTCTTTTCTTCCTATGTTTAAAATTCTCGTTTCTATGGCAACAAATAGACTGAATTTCAAGATTTCTGATTTGAATTTTTACGTTTTTTCACTATAAGTTCTTTATTTCTTAAGATGTTTACTTCAAACTTTAAATATAAGTTTCAGGTCATCAACCACATCATATGTGACAAGGTTTACAACTCTAGCACAAAAATTATCAGAATTACCTCCCTTGAACTTAGAATTTATATGAAAAAAAAATGTTGTCTTTTTAAAATCACTTCTTTATTTCTTAATGTATTTACTTCAAATTAAATATATATGTTTCTTATTGTCACGTAACATTTGTGAGAAGGTTAAATACTCTTGCAAGACTATTTCCAGAATTATGTCCCCCTTGAACTTAGATTTCTTTCGAGTAATAGAGAAAAGTTTAAACATTAGTTATACTTATTCATCCTGAAAACATTGGACCTTTTGATTATCTGTTGTATAAACAAAATTTCCCTACTAACACATTACTATGATATAGACAAACTTAGAACTCAAAAGATTTAGGTTCATTCATGTCATTCATTCACTGGTAAAATTGAATGGCCAACGTCCAATCAGAATGTTGCTGGGCTTCTAACCGGTAGGGGATTTATTGATTGCTTGCAATACTATGATAATTGCTTGTTATATTAGCAACACTGTAAATATCTATTACAGACTGGAAGTTTGGATGATGTAATGTTCACTGAACATTATACATCTGAACAGGGTAGATTTTATAGAACTGTTTCTAGACCATGGAGTTTCTCTCAGGCAATTTCTTACAAAGAAATGACTTCCTTTGTTATACAATAAGGTAAGTTGACCACTCACTTATATCGGATTGAATTTCAATTTTTGCTTTAGTCTTTTATGCATGAACTTGCCTTATTCTACCTTGCAATAAAAATAATAATGCATGGATACAAGATTTATTTTTTTTCTACTCCTGAAAGCTCTTTCAGTATAAAACTAATTGAAATAATAATAAATTCAGGGTTTTCAGGTTTTCTGATTATTTTCAACATGCACTCATGAATTTTTAGAGTATTTATAAAATCAGAATGTATTTGGGGCCTTAAGGGGCCAGGTGGTTAAGATTGCTGACTTTATATCATGTATCCCGTACCACTGTAAGTTCAAATCTTACCAGGTACAATTCTTACATGTTTTATATTTTTTATTATTTTGTGTACATTATTAATTTAAAGGAATCTTTACAAAAAAGAAACACAACAATTTTAGTTAGTGTATTGCTGACTTTATGTAGGTTGTTGTCCTATAAGAAATGTATATTTTAAATAAAAGTGGTAACCAAGTTTTTATTACTCTTCAGCAAACACTTGCCTGTAATTGTAAAGAAATTCTTAGTCTACATCATTAAAAATTTTTAAGTTTCAAGTGTCTTAATATGTAATATTTTATTAAAATAGTTGATGGTAGAGCAAATCAGAAACACAAGTCACATTCTGACTTTGAGAATCCATCTCAGGAATTGTTTATATGGTCTGTACTGATGATTAGACAAGGTATGGCTAAACTGTTCTGGGCTGAAAGCAAGGTAAGTTGTCACACTTCTTTAAATAATTTACACTGATCATTAAAATGAAAGGGACTCCACTGAGGATTTTTTTGACATGATGGGGATGAAAAATAATTTTAATGGTTAGTATTCCATTTGATGCAGGTCTAGACCAATAACTTGTATGCAAAATTTCAGATCATTCGCTCACTCCATGTTTCCAGCATAATTATTCTAAATGTGAAAATGACCCAAAATTGAGAATGTTGTAATGTTTTACTTAAATCGGGCTCAGAATAACACAGAATTCGATTTTCAATCTATTTCTTTGTATATTTATCTTTTACATATCTTTCTGTATTAAGTGGTTGATCTATGTAAGAAATTCAAGTTTCATTTTTTAGGCTTTGGACCTTAGTGGAGTTCCTTTAAAGAAAAAAGAACAAAATAAATGTTAACCCTACACTACCAAATTTGTATATTAATTTACATATATACTAAACCCAATCAAGCCTGCACTTTATTGCAATCTAACCAGGCTCTAATCTTAAGTCTGACTAAATTTTTAATTTGATATCCCCTAAAATCAATAATGTACAGTTCCATAAATAGAAGCTGGACAAGTCCATTTTTTTAAAAATTCAGCAAGATCAGGGTAAAATATTACAATTCGTATATATCTACATGCTTACTGAATTGCTTTAGAAAACATGATTCTTTGTTCATAAAATTATAATTATTGTACATGGATTTTTCTGGAGTTAATCAGTACTATTCTATATACATGTATACTAAATTTCTATAAAAACATTGTTCTGTGTTCATAAAATTAAAATTATTGTACATGTTTATAGATGTTTCTGGAGTTAATCAGTACTTTTTTGCGGAGTTTTACGGCACATCAACACTGTAGAAGTCATAATTTATGGTGGCTTTCCAGCTTAGCTGGTGGTAGAAGACCTCAGGTGTCCCTCTGTGCATTATTTCAGGCACATACCAGAGTGAAGGAGTGGCCAAGTGGTTAACACGTCAGGCAAGTAATTTAAGGATTGCTGACCGCGTGGTTTCAAACCAACACATACATACTAAAATCTATAAAAATCATTGTAGTATGTTCATATAATTATTGTACATGTGGAGTTAATCAGCCATTGTTTAAATGTTACAGGATGCTATAGCTGCAGCATAAGTGGCTAACAGCATACTTCAAAATATGAGAAATAAAACAGATGACACAGAAATAGTGCTTAAAATACAGCATGCTATAGAGTACGATACCAAACTGTTCTATTTTCTATCAATTTTGTTTTGTATTAATAAAGGTTCAGCCTGGGTTACCGAGGATGATAATGCGCAAGAAATGCTTGAACTTTCATTTCTCAAAAGCTTTCATTTTTAGTTTCCTAAAGAGAATTCCCCACTTTTATGTAAAGGCCATGTCATATTATCAAATTTCAACTGGAAGATATTAGTGATTTACTTTTTAATAAAGAGATGACATACATTTTGGGTTAGAAAAATAGACACTGATGTTCATTATTTTTAATGACCAAATACATGAAATTGTATTTACTAACAAAGTTTTTAACCTAAGACCAGAAAAAATGTTAATTCTTTAAGGAACTTAATATATTTGTCCATGTTATTCCATAGGGAATGTCTGTATAAAAAGACCATAATATTTCTCAGGAAATGGTATCATAATGCAAAAAACTACAAAATTATATATTTTGGATGTAGTATAACATTGTGAAAATTTTATAGATAAATTATAACGTCAAAAATTATAAATAAGGAGTTGAAATAATGGTATTTCTTTCTTTTTTTGGTGAATAGTCTGAGCTAGCAGTAGGTGTGCTGAGTGAATGTTACTCGACGGATGAGAAGAAAGCTCAGGATTTGTTGGTACGGGAGCAGACTAACTGGGGTGAAACATCATGTATGTTAATAGCCGTTAAAGCTGATAACAAGGTCTTCAATTCACAGACAGCGTGTCAATCTTTACTGAATAGTAATGGATGGGAAAGCTAGCGCAAGATAATTCATCATGGAAGGTATGTATTATTATTACAGTAATTGTTGGTTAAATATTTAGTTCCTTTATTTATGTTTTTATTCAGTTTATTCAGAGTTGTGTAAAATGTTTTACAGCATTACTTTTGTTCCTTAATCAAATGTGTTTTATAGCAGCATTTTTAACCAGGTTTTCAATTTTGAAAATCCTGGTTATTAGATTGGGGTATGGCAGGCGGATGGGCGGATGGGCGGCTGGGCGGCTTGGCGGATGGGCGGATGGGCGGGCGGGCGTCAAACGAAATTGTGTCCGCTCTGTAACTCTTCAACCCTTTGAAGAATTTTGATGAAACTTCAGACAAATGTTTACCACATCAAGATGACGTGCAGAACGCATGTTCCGCATGGCTGGCTCCAAGGTCAAGGTCACAGTGACATTAACATTGAAAATCCTGTCCGCTCTGTAACTCTTCAACCCTTTGAAGAATTTTGATGAAACTTCAGACAAATGTTTACCACATCAAGATGACGTGCAGAACGCATGTTCCGCATGGCTGGCTCCAAGGTCAAGGTCACAGTGACATTAACATTGAAAATCCTGTTTACATGATTTTAACTGTCAAACGAAATTGTGTCCGCTCTGTAACTCTTCAACCCTTTGAAGAATTTTGATGAAACTTCAGACAAATGTTTACCACATCAAGATGACGTGCAGAACGCATGTTCCGCATGGCTGTCTCCAAGGTCAAGGTCACAGTGACATTAACATTGAAAATCCTGTCCGCTCTGTAACTCTTCAACCCTTTGAAGAATTTTGATGAAACTTCAGACAAATGTTTACCACATCAAGATGACGTGCAGAACGCATGTTCCGCATGGCTGGCTCCAAGGTCAAGGTCACAGTGACATTAACATTGAAAATCCTGTTTACATGATTTTAACTTGATTTGGCAGTCAAAGGTCATATCATCTTTGGAGGTAATTTAAAAAAGATATTATATATTATTTCATGTCTACTTTGTAACTTGTTTTTTATTATACAGAATTATCAATATAATTATAGTGAACAAATTCTTCTGTGCTGAACTCGTCCTACATTTCTCAACGGATTTTGTTCAAACTTTCACAGAAGCTTTGTCATCAAGCACCCTGGCACATATTGTCGGGGTTTTGTGATTGGATAGTTTTTGACCTAATTATTGCCCTTTGTTTTTTTCCTTATACATAATATTATAGTGAACACTTCTTCAGTGGCAATTCCTCCTACATTATTCATGTTTTACATTGCACATAGTTACATTGTTTGTTGCTTGTATTTGTATTTCAAATACAACATATTTATCTACAATGGTGATAATTGAAAACCTGGTTTCATGGCATTGCCATGTTTCTTGTTCTTTCATAAATTGTATTTGTCTCTTGTAGTTTATGAAAATATGGTCATAGGCCCCCAAAAATGAAAATATGGTCATAGGCACCCAAAAATGTTATATATGTGCAAACTGCAATGTTGAAACATTGCTTCTTGCATAAACATTGCTTTTTGCATAATAAGGATGGAGTTACTGTATAATATTATTATGTATATTGTGTACAAGTGAAATTGTTTATCACCCATGATTGTACCAGTATATGATGTACCTAATGTAATGTGGCTGTAGTCGTTTTGATGCGAAAAAATTAACCACTCAGGCCTACGGCCTTCGTGGTCAATTCCTACGCATCAAAACTCCAAACCGGTGTTCAATAGCCGATATATACCTCTCAGGCCGATATTATTTCTTAAATGTCCCCATCGGTCTTTCGTACAAAGGTGTTTACATAACGATAAATTCAAAAATAGTATAAATGCTTAAAAGTAACATTTGACATTATGAATTAACCTGTTTGTTTATTTTAAAGACATTTTCTACAGTTTTTTGAAAAATTAATCCTTTCATAGAATTTTCTAAATTTTTTGTATGATGAGTAAAATTTAATGACTAATTTAAAGATAAAAAGAAAAATATATGTTGACGTGTTGAATTTCTTGTAAAATGGCAGTTTCCATGGTAACCGTATATCTAAAAACTGTCAAAATAGCCTAACTGTGTTATAACGAATAGAAAATGTATAAGATAGCTTAAAACACACAACGAGCATTGTTTTATGCAAAGATAACCTTATCTAATGATTAAGTATGAAACAAATGATAATCTGAACATATTTCTTTAAAAAATGTGTTTTCCATGTTCCTCAACCGAAAAAAAAATGAGAAAAATGAACATGAATTCTCAGAATAATTAGATATATTGAAAAAAATGTTTCATAGGATTTTCTAATTTTTTTGTATGTTGTGTAAATTTAATGACAAATTCAAAAAGAAAAAGAAAAATATATGTTGGCGTGTTGGATTTTTTTGAAAAATGGCAGTTTCCATGGTAACCGTATATCTCAAAATTGTCAAAATAGCCAAACTATGTTATAATAATGTATAAAATAGCTTATTACACTCACAATAAACATAATTTTATACAAAGCTTGCTTTATCTTAGGGTTCTGTATAAAACAAACGATAATTTGAAGATATTTCTTTAAAAAATGAGTTTTCATGCTTTTTAACTAAACAAGAAATGAGAAAAATAAACATGAATTCTGTAAAAAATTAAAGCTATAAAGAAATTTCTTTCATAGAATTTTTTCTACATTATTGATATATCAAGTAACATTTGATGGTGGATTCAAAAATAGAAATAAAATATATATGTTGACATGTTAGTTTTTTGTAAACGGGCAGTTTCCATGGTTACCGCATATGCCAACTGTCAAAATTACCACGCTTTCTTAAGAAATATCAGTGTTATACTAAATGTATTGTCAAATATACAACAAAAACATGTTGTAATAAAAATTTCTTTTTCTTTTGATGTTTATATATTAAGTAAATGATACTGAATATCTTTTTAAAACATATCTAGGGTCATATTATTTTTTTCACTCTACTTACATATCCGAACAGTAAGCAAGTATC
>NW_026861739.1:0-64916 GCF_026571515.1 Ruditapes philippinarum | reverse complement strand
ATGTCGCACAAAAATTGATTGCCGCTAAATGTCGCAACCCCTTGACGCTAAATGTCGCACTTGGTAGGAAAGTAACAGATGGAACTGACACAAAAAGTAAGTGTTAAAACATTTAAAGTTTATACCATTTACACATGAAAACATATCCTAGAAACCAAACAAAAGTTGTATTTCGCGGTCTATGGCAAAAACCTTATATGGCCATAGAAACTGTTTTTGATTAAAGGGATGGATTTGGTTCTCAACCACGGACCAGGTGTGAGATCAAACTTTCTCACAAAATGCATCAACAAAACATTTGGATATACATGTATATTTGTTATATTATTTGACATAACTGAGCAAACCGCTTATTAATGCTAAGGGGGAACTATATCTTAACATTTTATGTTAATAGCTGTCATTATAGATAGTGTTCGAATAGCCCAGTCTAGGTAATTCGAATTTGGTATTTGTCCAGAGCAGATATATATTTATGTATTGAGTAATAAAATGTGAAACATCAGTGTGTTCTCTCTCCGTTATACGACAAGGGATACAACAATATTTTGATATCCGAAGTACTGTGTCCAATTGTTCATATTATACTGCGCTTTGTTTAAGCTTCGTTTTTTCTCCGTAACATGGATACTTTTGTAATGGTTTGATATTGTAGCTTCATTTTTACTTCAACATGGTTTCGTTTGTGGCGTTTGCATAATGAAGTATCATTTTCATTTTTATAATGATACATTTGCCTTGTTTTACCATTACATGAAATACTTTTGTAATGTTTTCCTTATTGCAGCCTGGTTTTCAGTGTCACAATTCCTTATTGTAGCCTCGTTTTCATTATAATAGGGTTACTATAGTCTCTTTTCCTGCGTTTAACTGTAACGCGAATACGTTTGTAACGTTTCCTTACTGTTGCCTGGTTTACACTGTAACGCGGATATGTTTGTGACGTTTCCTTACTGTTGCCTTGTTTTCACTGTAACGCGGATACGTTTGTGACGTTTCCTTACTGTAGCCTCGTTTTCACTGTAACGCGGATACGTTTGTGACGTTTCCTTACTGTTGCTTCGTTTTCACTGTAACGCGGATACGTTTGTGACGTTTCCTTACTGTAGCCTCGTTTTCCCTGTAACGCGGATACGTTTGTGACGTTTCCTTACTGTTGCCTCGTTTTCACTGTAACGCGGATACGTTTGTGACGTTTCCTTACTGTAGCCTCTTTTTCATTGTTACATGGTTACGTTTGTGACGTTTGTTACTGTAGCCTCGTTTCCATTGTTACATGGTTACGTTTTATGACATTTCTTTACTGTAGCCTCGTTTTCATTGTTACATGGTTACGTTTGTGACGTTTCTTTATTGTAGCCTCGTTTTCATTGTTACATGGTTACGTTTGTGACGTTCCTTTACTGTAGCCTCGTTTTCATTGTTACATGGTTACGTTTGTGACGTTTCTTTACTGTAGCCTCATTTTCATAGTTACGTTTGTCACGTTTCCTTTACGTGGCCTTGCAAATTAATTCCCAGCAAACACCCGACGTTGACCCAACGTTGGATCAACGTTGAATTTTGGTCGCGACGTCGGTGACCTTCATACAACGTCAAATCGACGTTGAATCCCCGACGTCTAACAGACGTTTCATTTTGACGTTGGCTCGACGTCGGGTTTTGGTCGGTAATCTGACAATAGGTGAATTTAGTTTATAAAACCAATATATATATAAATGAAAGCATAAACAGCGAGAATTTTAAGTTTAAGTTTAGAAAGGGAACATTATATATTTATTTTCTCCATCAAAACAACAGTATCACGTGGGTGGCTAACGTACGATATTCGATAGGTGGCGCTCTGTAAACGGATAGTCGCAGATCAGTATGAAATATATTTGCTCTATTTTCGTTTAAATAATATCTTATCTCCTCGAATTAGTCGAGCTTAGAAGTGTTTATATAATTTACAATGAAGCTGTTATCATTTTGAGGGCTTCATTTTATAGTGGTAAATAATTTAGTAAATTCGAATTTGCGACTTATCGGATTTGAAATTCAATTGTATTGGCGGATAAAAAAACGTCGGGTTGACAGACAAAGTTGAATATTCCAAACAAAAGAAAAAGGTAGGCAAACATTATATATTGTTTTTTAATGCTTATTTACCGTTTGTTTGATTGGATTCGATGGTTATTTGATCATTGAAATGTTTGACTGGTAAAACTTAATGTAACGTGATTTCGCGAGATAAATATTTTTCTTTCCACGTAAGAACACTTTATCATTTGCTATAGAACAGTCTGTATAATCGGATCATTTTTCCCACACTATATCGCCATGCCAAATAAATGCACAATCAATGGTAGGAAATATCTTAGCAATTGAAATCAATAAAAAGTTAAATGCAGTACGTAATACTCATATTATTTAAATGCTAGTAAATAAAATTTCCTCTTATTTCTTATCAACATGAATTTCTCTTATATGAGGGGCCATTCATTTACACATGTATCAGATGCAGTTTGATTTGATATCTGTGTAGTTGTTAAACTACTCGTTGTTAATTGAAGTACTTTACCCATACTGTTAGCATACCATGTGTTTCTTATATTATGAAAATGATTCATGGCATTTGATACATGTAAATGATACGACTTTGGTAAGATATATCTGAAAGCACATTGTATTTGACTAGCTATCTTTTTATTAATGTAATCAAACAACATATTAACATATTATAGCAAACACCCGACGTTGACCCAACGTTGGATCAACGTTGAATTTTGGTCGCGACGTCGGTGACCTTCATACAACGTCAAATCGACGTTGAATCCCCGACGTCTAACAGACGTTTCATTTTGACGTTGGCTCGACGTCGGGTTTTGGTCGGTAATCTGACAATAGGTGAATTTAGTTTATAAAACCAATATATATATAAATGAAAGCATAAACAGCGAGAATTTTAAGTTTAAGTTTAGAAAGGGAACATTATATATTTATTTTCTCCATCAAAACAACAGTATCACGTGGGTGGCTAACGTACGATATTCGATAGGTGGCGCTCTGTAAACGGATAGTCGCAGATCAGTATGAAATATATTTGCTCTATTTTCGTTTAAATAATATCTTATCTCCTCGAATTAGTCGAGCTTAGAAGTGTTTATATAATTTACAATGAAGCTGTTATCATTTTTGAGGGCTTCATTTTATAGTGGTAAATAATTTAGTAAATTCGAATTTGCGACTTATCGGATTTGAAATTCAATTGTATTGGCGGATAAAAAAACGTCGGGTTGACAGACAAAGTTGAATATTCCAAACAAAAGAAAAAGGTAGGCAAACATTATATATTGTTTTTTAATGCTTATTTACCGTTTGTTTGATTGGATTCGATGGTTATTTGATCATTGAAATGTTTGACTGGTAAAACTTAATGTAACGTGATTTCGCGAGATAAATATTTTTCTTTCCACGTAAGAACACTTTATCATTTGCTATAGAACAGTCTGTATAATCGGATCATTTTTCCCACACTATATCGCCATGCCAAATAAATGCACAATCAATGGTAGGAAATATCTTAGCAATTGAAATCAATAAAAAGTTAAATGCAGTACGTAATACTCATATTATTTAAATGCTAGTAAATAAAATTTCCTCTTATTTCTTATCAACATGAATTTCTCTTATATGAGGGGCCATTCATTTACACATGTATCAGATGCAGTTTGATTTGATATCTGTGTAGTTGTTAAACTACTCGTTGTTAATTGAAGTACTTTACCCATACTGTTAGCATACCATGTGTTTCTTATATTATGAAAATGATTCATGGCATTTGATACATGTAAATGATACGACTTTGGTAAGATATATCTGAAAGCACATTGTATTTGACTAGCTATCTTTTTATTAATGTAATCAAACAACATATTATCAATCAGAAAACACATTATCATAGTTATAAATCAATAAAAGTAATAGTTTGTTAATTTAACTTAATTAGCCTGCTTATCAACAAGTTGTATGCTCGTATCATAAAACGTTTTTACACTAAGCCAGTCTGTCCTATATACACTTAGCAGACCAGATCATGCTGGGCAGAGATGGTTTCTATAAAAATGACAGTAACATGTGAATTTCTTTGATGTTGTATGAGCATTTGTACAAAGTACATTGAATATAGAAAAATAACAATATCAATTTTTCCGGGAGTAGAATTAATTTCATTTTGGTATTTGTTATATCAGTTTTTCATGCGCTTATGAGTTAACTAAGATTAATAGTAATTGGATTTTGCCTATTGTATTAGACAAACATCCTTCCACCACATGGTTAAATTCTAAAACGATTATATTTCGTCTTTCAGATTGTGAAAATTATGATAATTCAACATGTGTCAAAAGTTCAGGAGGAAGATGAAAATATTTAGAGGAAAGGAAACATGAAAACCTACCAAGATTTTGTGACAGGTATATTTCAAAATATTAAAGAAAATACAGTGATCTTATTACCCTTGATTTTATAATGAAATTCACGAAGCCATTTTTATCAAAATTAATAGATATAAACAGTAGGTACACAAAACTACATGGTTTAAACTAAATTAAAAATAATAAGTATCTTTTTAAGTAGTTGGAGAGTTTTGTTAGAATTTCGTTTAATTATAATATGTATAAGTGATTTATTTTTTGCACTTGTAACTGATTATTTTTTTTTTAAATTTCAGAAAGTATGATGAGATCTCAGGATGGAGACGGTAATGATACGCTTATATATATAGTATGCCCCAGACGACATAGTGTAGGAGGACGAAAGAAGCTAGAATACTAATGAAGATACATGAACATTGCTATTTATAGTTATAACAAAATATTCAGAATATTGTTCCATTTAACATTCAGATCTAGATTCAGTTATAAAATACAAAGACAAATATACAATCAGTGAGTTGGATAGATGATTGAAAAATCCCAAACTCAGAGTGATCAGTTCAGTGGTGATATAAGAAAAAACACATGCATGGATGTTTGCTATATAAAATGTCAGTGTTAATATTCAAGAAGGATTTTGTTTATCTTATTTCTAAAACATGCTTAATTAATACATGAAGCGTTATTAAAGTACATACCGTCAAGTTTAATAGTTTCAAAAAATATTATGTAAATCTTGCATTTGTTATAGTACCACATTTCTTGTATTGTACTTGTGATTCCGAGTATAAAATAAATTGCTAAAATCATAAGAATGCTTATTTATTAACCCTATTTAAGAGCTTCAAAATGAAAAAAAATAATCATATTCCAAAAGTTTTGAATAAGGTTAAATCATGGTCAGAAAATTTGGTCAGATAAGGTTGGCATATGGTCAGATAATGGTCAGAAAAGGTTGGATTATGGTCAGAAAAAGGTTGGATTATGTCCAAATAATGGTCAGAAAAGGTTGGATTATGGTCAGATTATAGTCAGAAAAGGTTGGATAAAGGTCATTTTATGACGTTGTATAGATGTCGGTTTCTGACGTCTAAAAAACTTTCAAATCCAACTTTCTGCCAACGTTTACCCAACGTCAGGGTCTAACGTCAGTACAACGTTGGTACAACGTCTTTTGTTTGCTGGTTTGTATTGCAATATGGTTACGTTTGTGACATTTTCTAATTACATGTATATTCTCGTTTTGATCTAAACAAGGACATGTTTGTGAATGGTTACTCTATTTCCTGATTTACATGAACACGAACACGTTTATGACATTAAATTATTATCTCATATTTTCCCTTATATCTTTTATCCTATTTTTCCTCGTAACACTGATACATTTGTTAACTTAACCTTTTCGCTGCCAGAGGGTTATTGTTTTATTGATCACCTATTTGCCAGAGGGTTTTCTAAGAAATTACTATATTATTAATTAATATAATTATTATTAATTTGCTATTAGTATTATAATAATAATAATAATAATATATGTTTCCAAATCTGTTAGTATAATAATAATTATTGTCGATGGTATAATTATTTTTATATTTATTATTATTTTTATTATTATTATTTAATTTATCATTATTACTATCATTATTTACTATCATTATTATAGAAACGGCTAAAGCCGTCCATATGGCAAATACGCCGAAAATAACAGGGACGGCATAAGCCGTCCCTATGGCAGTGAAAGGGTTAATGTATCTTAGTCTCATTTTAACTTCAGCATGGTTTCATTTTTGATGTTTCTAAATTATTTCGAAGCAGAGTTGTTCGTTCCTCACATATATCACATCTGTAATATGCTGAATGACAAAAATCTTGTCAAAACGTAGCAATTTTTTAACACTTTGACTTTAAATATAAGACCATAGATAAAATGCACAAATAGAAGCACGTTATAAAGATATGATAAATTTTATCATAATTTTTATTGGAACTTTTGTCATGTCCAAGTATGCAGATGATGTCATCCCGCAGATGCAAACAAAAAACTTGAAAGTGATTTTAATATAATTTTAATATGTGGTAGAAACATTCCTGTTTGGACCTCTGTCAGTTTGGAGGCAGTCGCCTTATTCTGGCGACATAAATCGCAAAATTATTCATTTCCAAACTGTTAACATACCAGTATGTCAGTGCGGTTTTGGGACTACTTTCTGAGCCAACTATACTAAAGCGAATGGAATAGATTATATTTTTCTTATAAGTTTCGTTTTCATCGTTACAAATATATGTTTGTTACGCGTTTTGTTAAAGTCTAATAGATTCTAGTACATTTGTTACGTTTTGTCATTGAAGTCTCGTTTGCATTGTAACATGCCGTTTGTGAAGTTTTCTTGTTGTTTTCTTGTTATTATCGTAACATAGTTACGTTTTTAACATCTTCTTCCCGTAGTTTCATTTTCAATGTTACATATAAACGTTTGGGACGTTTTCTTATTTTTTCTTCGTTTTTATTGTAATTGAAACATGCTCACGTTTTTGACGTTCTGATATTGTAGCCTCGTTTTAAAACTGAAATGGTTACGTTTGTAACGTTTTCTTATTGTTGCCTCGTTTTCGTCGTTAAACGGTTGCGTTTGGGACGTTTTTTTTCTTTAGCCTCTTTTTCACTGTTTCATAGATACGTTTGTGATGTTTTCTTACTCTCGCCTCGTTTTCAGCTCTAAGTTTGCGTAGCATCGCTTTCATCGAAACAGGGTTTGTTTAAGTTACGTTTTAATCAGGAAACGAATGCGTTTGTGAATGGTAATATTATGTTCACATTTACATGTATTAAGTTGTTGTCTTATTATCACCCTTTGATGATTTATCTAACGACAAATTGGATGTATAATTAAATCGATATTTGAATTATTCTTAATTTGTCGCACACAAGAAAAAATGAACATTTGGTTCATACTTATTGAATTATCATTATATATATACATCTAGATATGTAATACATACGATTTTATGTCTGGTTGCTTTTGAACATATTATGACATAATTCATGGAGGATATTCAAGTGTTTTCTATAAATACAGGATTTATTTTCATCTAGTGGCAAGACAATAATTATTTTATGAGTGGCGGTAGCCATGAATTAAATATGATAATTTCCATACCACAAGATGATAATAAATCCTGTATTTATAGAAAAAAAACTTGAATTGTCTGTTTATCATATAGATTTCTCTTCTTTTTTTTTTGACAATACAATTTGAAAGAAATCTCCTTAAATTATGTGTATTGTCTGAATTTAGAAGAAAGTAGTCCGGCAAGACAGCAGTGAAAAAACGGAAAGTATATTTCATTACAGTGAAAAATAGCTTTTTACAGTGAAAATACTAAAATTGAAAATACGGATTTTATTTCATCAGTATTTCTCAATATTTCACTTATAGGTATATGATAAAGCAATTTCTTTTTGGTTTGAATTTTAGTTTCTCTATTTTTTCATGGGTCAGCCTATAACCTCTATATGTGAACGGATAAAAGAATATACCTCTATTTATTTATTTTTATTCATTTTTGTATTTATTTATCTATCTAATTGTTGTTGTTGTTGTTGTTGTTGTTTTCTAGTGGGGGAGTAAGCAGTTGACAGTATGCAATTGGCAGTAAGCAGTTGACAGTAAGCAGTAGGCAGTTAACAGTAGGCAGTAGTTAGTCATAAGTAGACAGTAAGCAGTCAACAGTTGGCTGTCGTTTATGGAATTCCATGTTATAGTCCATGCATTTATTAATTTATCAGTAAATTCCTTTAAATGTTGTTCTAAGAATATATATGTACCTGTAAACTATCAAAGTAAATTAGGAGGCAGAAAAATACCAAGGGTCCAACCGGGTTTTTAACCACAGACCTCTTGGTCCGTAGACGGACACCTCAACCACGTCGTTAAAGGGTTAATCTAACAGCAAGGCTGATGGAAGTGGCCTATATACCTACAACCACTACACTCCTCCCCTTACTTTTCAGAGCTAGCCAGCTCTCCTGAATGTCAGTCCCTGCTTACCGCATTAGTCCGTCAAACACTTCTGACACCATTTAAGTAAATTAGGAGGCAGAAAAATACCAAGGGTCCAACCGGGTTTTGAACAACAGACCTCTTGGTCCGTAGGCGGACACCTCAACCACATCGCTAAAGGGTTTACCCAACAGCAAGGCTGTTGGAAGTGGCCTATATACCACTGCACTATATTGTGCATGACCTCCAGAACGGCAACTATTTAGGCAACTGAATAATTTTTTTACCAATACATTTGTAAAAGGTCGTCCATTTTTATTTTAATGCTATAAGCAGTGAATAATAAGTAGTAAGCCGTAGGCAGTTGACAGTAAGCAGTAGGCAGTCAATATTTGGCAATTCCATAGTTTATTGATTCATTAATGTTCCCGAAGAAATATTGAGATAAACATAAATAGTTATGAAAGTATAACAATTCTGTCATAAACCTAAATCAATACACCGCATAGTTACGAATATCGATCAACAGATCAATTGGGTATTATTTAATACTTACATGTAGTAAAGCCTATCTAGTCAGATTATGAACAGGTATAATATAAAATATATATTAAGATATAGTTCCCCCTTAGCATTAATAAGCGGTTTGCTCAGTTATGTCAAATAATAAATTAACAAACATACATGTATATCCAAATGTTTTTGTTGATGCATTTTGTGAGAAAGTTTGATCTCACATCTGGTCCGTGGTTGAGAACCAAATCCATCCCTTTAATCAAAAACAGTTTCTATGGCCATATAAGGTTTTTGCCATAGACCGCGAAATACAACTTTTGTTTGGTTTCTAGGATATGTTTTCATGTGTAAATGGTATAAACTTTAAATGTTTTAACACTTACTTTTTGTGTCAGTTCCATCTGTTACTTTCCTACCAAGTGCGACATTTAGCGTCAAGGGGTTGCGACGTTTAGCGGCAATCAATTTTTGTGCGACATATAGCGGCAACGTTGCGACATTAAGCGGTAGGCGATTGCGACATATAGCGTTGATTGCGACATATAGCGTCAGCGTTGCGACATTTAGCGTTTAGTTGCGACATATAGCGGCGTTGCGACATATAGCGTTGCTACAACCAGCAAAAAAATACATATTGAAGCACAACAAGTGATTTCGGCTCTGAGAAAAAAATGATTTTACGAGCTAATAACACATAAGGCATGTCAGAAGCACAATATACCATTATTTAATCTCTTGCGATTTGTGCGAGAAGTTTGAGGACTTGTGTAAATCGAGACAAACCTCAATGAATGGTATCTCTCTTGAATTTTCATAATTCGAATTTATCAATTCTTCTTATCTCAGTTAAGTATTAAAATATATTCAGGATCTCTGCTTGTTTTTTCTTTCGATATTAAACTCTCTTTTAGGGACATAGCGCTTAAAGGTTTTGCCAGATCACTTCGTCCTGGATTTCATAACTAGTTTAAGCAGCAGCACGGATTGTGGACTTTGAGATAAAACAGGTTGCCCTGGTTATTATGTAGAAACTGAGTAGAAATGATAAAATGAGAAAATCTAACTGAAATTAATTACTCCTTGTAAAGAAAGGATAATATGCTCCTTAAATAAATAGCCCTATGTAAATTTTAGTCTTGATTAAGTTAATATATATACAAAACATACATGTACATACATTGGTTTTTATTTTGATAGAAGATACACAAATGTAGTAATTCTATGAACGTTTTTTACCAATAAAAATTATTAGTTATTAGTACATGTACAGTTGTAGATTAGTACATGTACAGTTGTAGAAGTTTCCATGACATGACAGTCATTTGTGTCGAAAAAGGTAACCACAACTCAGAGATAGTGAGACATTCGTTCCTTCGTCCTGTATTATCGAAATACACCTTGTTACTATACATTAGTATACATTATAACACTATATAATAAGCTATGAATTTATTACAGGAACACTGTTTCACAGGTAGAATAGTGTGTTTAATGTGGAACAATTTCTTACACTTTTCAACACAGTTCTTATAACAGCTTTATCCAAAAGGGGCAGATTTTAGAAAAAAAATATGTGTTTAACAGTGATGTATACATGTATTCATGGCGGTCTATTCTCCTGGTTTATTTTTTCTCAAAACATGTTAAATGATCATGTCTCTTTAGCATTATGCATTTGACATTGAAATAAACTAGATGTGAATAGAAAATCAGATATATTTCGTATTGCACAACCAAGAACGCATGGTGTCTTACACATCGCGAACACTAGCTGGATGACACATCGAATTAATTTTCAACCTTTCAGATAAAAGATAAAACTTACACTGCATCTATATGTAGTAAGTATTACATGATAAGTTTTTTCCCTCAAATAAAACAGTTATTGTTTATCAAGAATGATTACACAAAAGAAACATACGGTTGTTCCAATGAAAGTGACAGTGAAGAATATTAATGCTATTTTATCAACGGCGTCTACAACCATGTCCCAAGTACAAGGTGATGTTTCCTTGACATTTTTCGTCTCCTTTTTGTTATCGCTCTTGCTATCCGAATTTATTTCCGTTGCAGTGCTTTCAATGGTATAGACGTTGTCAGATTTCAACTTTTTCTTGCGGCATACCTTGCTAATTTTAACTAGAAACACAAGACAACGTGGTACTGTCGTGTCCTTGTCCATTAGTTCTGCTTTTGTTAAAAGTACAGATAAAATTGTGATGATTGTTGACTGGGCAGTTTGAACAACTAGATATATCGAAAACAGTGATATCTTCTCGGAATTCGGAGACATAACAGAATCTACAATAGTCAAGTAGACGGAGAAAGCAAGGAACACTGTAACTGCGTATCCTGATCTATCACCCCCGTTAGGTATCGCAAACACGAAAAGTCCTAAAATGGTTAGCAACAAAACTGGAAGAAATAAAGTCAACAGTGCATGCTGGGGTTTCCGCTTTAACTTTAATTCATATATTAAGACATCTATGCCAGCTCTTTTTGAATAGTTTACTCTTGTTTCTAAGATTTCCCATAAAGGATTTACATCGTAATACCTCAATGATATTTCACCTTCACGTGCTTTAAGGTGTACCTGCAATGAGACAGAAAAATTCAGTACGTACTAGTACACTTAAGGTCATGTGTAAATGGTCTCAATGTACCAATATCAATTATTGACCCAACCATGCTGAAATAAATAAAGTTGAGAGACATGGTTTTAAATTCCTTTCATTCAGTTTCTTAACAAACACAAAATACATGTTCATTAAATTTGATGTAACGTGAAAAGTAAATAATGTCAGTGATGATTATTCCCACCCTGACTGTTGATCACATCCGTCGTTGCACGAATTTGACATAAACTTGTACATATTTTGGTACAGATATGGCAACTCTTGATAAATTACTGAATTTCGCAGAGGTCTTGACACTGCCCCGTCCTCCCTATGTGGCGATGCAATTCATCCCGTATTTTTTCTCTCCATGATTTTTGTGGCACGTCTGTGAAGTTGTAGAACTTTATGTCACGCCCGTGCAGCGACGTTAACAGGCTTTGATAGTCATAGAATAATTATCACTGACATGAATATCATATCATAGCAGTGAACTGCACCGTTTGAAAATATTTCCCCAATAATGAGCGACATGCTAGAGCAATTTTATATCCCAACAGTATATTTCGCTCAACTATACATGATTTAATTACATTTACATGTGATTAGACACTCAATTTTGATAAATTGTTTCTTTTTATCAATGCGCGTGCGTCAATGGCATCATTAAACTTTTATGATGGAATATTCTGCTAATTGTCTTAACTATTTATTTGCTCCAACTCCTAGCTAACCTTTTCAATGAATCTCGTGTACAATTTATGTATTTATGATTGAATATTGTTTAATGGCTTAGTCAAAATTTAACAATTCCTTCACTGTAATTGCAAACTTAAACTGTAGCTATTAAATCATAATTTGAGCTATTAAAACTTTTTAAATAGAAAGAATTGACGTCTGGAATTGTGTATCTGTTACTGAATATAGAAATATCGCAGTGATAGAGAAAAGAAATTAAATATCAATACTTTGATCAATTCTTAGCAAAATGAAGAAAAAAAACCAGACAATTTCGCCTTATGTGTAATCACTATTTCATTACTGAAATAAACAAACAAAACTGAAAAATAGAGTGTAACTATCCGAAATGTAACTTTGGCTGATTAAAATATATTTTACTTCTATTTCTGTAGAGTGTCCACCAACGCTTCCAGGTTCATACGTTATCTGTTTATCATTTACAAGTAGAAGATTACCGGAGTAGAGGAAAATATGAAAAACAACATCAACAAAGAAGGGAGACATTCAACGAACACATCCTCCAACACAGGACCATCGGCAAGGAGCCCGGATGGACACCAAACAGGACGGGGCACACGGGCTTTAAATAGACGGGATGTTATTATAAAACAGGAAATCATAAAAACTTACAAGAGGAAACGGGGTGAAAATTAATTAATGAAAATATACCTAAAAACCTACAAAAGGGTAAGGGCGAACGGGAAGAAGGATGACAGAAGGAAGAAGAAGGGGGCAATAGACGGGTATGGTGTGGGTAAAATTAACAAAAAAATAAGGAAAAGGGAAGGTTATCACAGTAGAAGAAAAACGTAAGTGACACACTAGTATCACCACAATTACATGTAACAATAAACAAGATGTACATCTAATGAATACAGGGGCGCACCACCTTGTAACAGCATAAGTACTGCTAAGGAGTTTAAACCGGTTATTGGTGCACCAAACCTCACTCATAGCCTCACAATGTTCCTTTTAAACGAGACAATATAAATAAAATGAATCCCCGCCAAGCGTAATTTTTACAAGTCTATGGTTACAAAAGAGATAAATAAGTAGAACACAGAAGTGCTCATGTAGATACATATAAAAGTAAACACAATGACTATAACAAAAGTATCCAATGTCTTAAAGGAAGACAGAGAAACAAGAATATCACCTACAAGCTCCTTCCCCCTCGATGAAGCATGGCAGAAGATGAAACAATTCAGTTCGATGGGCTTTTAGAACTGTCCATCATAGTCTCTCACTTGGTCTGTCAGATGTAATCAAAAGAGGAAAGCGTAGTGTCCAACTGTTAAACGGGCTGAACACTAACCATGCAGTATGTCTTAAGATAGTAAGGTCATAACGTATTTTATAAAAACGTTTTAATATCTTAAAAAAGGCAACATAAATATTACCATGACTCAAAAAGTTTGTAAATCCCATCTCCATAGAAATCAGGCTTGCTAATCCCTAGTCGTAGACGAGTTTTCAAATCGCTATTGAATTTGATATAAAATCGAAATTACGATTATAAAATTTAGGAAAATATTTCCATAATTTATGATAAATGTAGCCCTTTTTGAGAAGTTTGCTAGTAATTAAAAATATTCCGTTCGTGAAAATCTTTTACATCGCTACAAACCCTGGCTAATCTTATTAACTTAGATACATATACCCCGTAAGATGTTGCATGGGGTGCATCTGGATTAAGTATTGATAATTGACTATACCAAAATCAAAGTCATCTATCTTATAATAGATTTTTATGTAAATAGTATTGTTTTGAAGATCCAAAAATGATGTGGTAAATATCAAGAATGCGTTTTATTCAGTTGAAGTTCTTTGGGATAGATATCAGAAACCATTTGATCAAAATAAGAATTATTTAAATCAAAAATTTCATAAATGTATCATGAAGTGTTATTAAATGCTATTATAACATCTTGTTGTGTATTTTCAGAGAGACTCAACATAAAGTCTCTTCTATAGCAATATTAAAACAAATCGGAGACGAAAGGTGCACAATAAGTACCCATAGAAATTACTATGACCTGTTTAAATAGGATATTATCAAATCTGACATAAATTTCGTATAAAAGAAAAGACTACAAGATCTTCAGGTCCACATATTGTAAAATGTTTTACGATACCATTTGTAAAGAAAAACCTTTAGTTGACTGTTTCCGTGCTGGCACAAGGATTGATCCATTGATCTCCAGGTTAACCAGTCTAGATGGCTTTGTTTGTTTTACTATCTTCATCAAAGATCAAAATATGATGTAAACATTCTATAAACTTCTTTATTTACAGTGATATAAATGCCGGTGTGAGCAGGACCTACAAATATCTTATCTTATAGGAAAGTTTTGATGGCGATATTATATGGACACTTGTTTTGTTATGGTTATTTGTAAACGATTGCTTTAACAAGAAAGGCTCCTTACGCTAACATAGCTCCAAGACATAAACTGTATCTCACAAGTTTGAACATCATATGGGAAATATCTCATGTCTATATCGCAGGACGTTTCAAACATCTGAAATATTGTAAAGTTCATAATAACATGTTGCAGTTAAATGTTTCAGAAATTAGCATAATAACATCATATGTATATGTGTATATCATTGTAATTATATGATTACATGATTTTGCTTGTTTTAAATATTAGTATATTTGTCCCAAAAGTCCATGACAAATTTCATTGGCCGCCAGTGAAATATAATTCTTACATATTATCTATGAATGTATCATTTAACATTCCCTTTATTCATTAATAGAATATTTCTCCAATTACTTTTAAATGCTCATGAATAAAGACATCTATATTCTCGGCCCACGTCAATTTGTTCTGTATTTTATTATGAGTATGTTTGAATTAATTATATATGTTGTACTTGTATTTCAAATATTAGGTGTTACGTCTGAAACAATCATGTTGCTTTCTAATGTTTTGTTAGGACATCAAGATTGCACCTGTTTACAAACAGAATAGTTCAGCAACATATCGAAAGCATATATTTACAAATAACAGAAGTAAGAAATCTGCGATAAAGAAAAGAAGAGTAGGAAGACCAATCTCTACTGCCAATTTCTCATGGTAAAGGTTATGTTCAGTTGATTCTAGTTCATGACTATTTTACAAAATCTATTTTATTAAGATTCTAATCTGTTTTGTCACAGAATATTGGGACTGCCCACGTTTAACAATTAAACTATAATTGCTATAATTATTAATGCATATCAGTTCGCAATAGGGCTTGAAAGGAATCTAACGTATTCCACAACAGTTGATTTTTTTCTCCAGTTTTTGACACTTGCGTGTCACATTGAAGGTTCCATGATAACCGCGGTATGGTCACATCTTCCGTGAACGGCGGGAACACAGTGTTAACGCAGCATTAATTTACAATTCACATAGAGAAACTTTATGATACTTTGCTAAAGTGTTATCGCAAACAAAATTCTTACCATTATTACATTCACTCCACCCTATTTCAACTAACCGGCTGGTATGTTGAACAGCATTAAAATGACAGGTCTAGTGTTTATTGTAATAATGAAATAACAAACAGATTTATCTTTGCTTCGTTTAATACATGTAATAGTGTTTTGACAGTTATATGAAAATGTTTCCATCTTTTATTAGTTACCCAGCGTTACTGGATATACACGGTGCTTTTCAGCTACTATTACCTGTCACCTGTCCTGTTGTTTTGTTGCTGTTGTTGTTGTGTGTGTGTGCGTGCGTGTGTGCGTGCGTGCGTCTGTTTTATTTTTATTTTTTATTTGTGGTTGCTGTTCGACAATATAAAGTTCATAACAAATGCACATTTATCGCTTTATGATTGTATCAAAAAGGGATTTTCTGTTCGCTTCTAAACAAAACGTGCGTTATAATATGTTTTAAAACAAAACTCCTTTAAGTCATTTTATCACAGAATTTTGGTTCTAACTTTATTTAAAAATCAAGAAATCTTCAGGTTAAGCAAATCATTCTCAGAAACAAGTCAACATAAAAGTAAGTAAATGTGATAAATCCTGTTGAATTGGCATTGTGGCGGATATTGTTTTAAATACATGATTGGGTACTATATGTTTTATGATATCATTATAATTAGTTTATAAATAAAAGGATTTTATTTAATCGTCTACATACCTCTAGAGGGAACCACTTAATAGTGCCATCATTAAAGTTTTCTACCATTAAAGTTTCATGTCCTAAACTTTCATAGGACCTTACTGAATTAGCCAGAATTATGTCTGGCTTCCATACATCGTTCTGAAATAAACAAGAACATGTTGTGGTTAGCTCAAATACATACGGCTTTGCCCTGTGGCTAGATTTAAATAATATTTACAACCACTGATATAAAACCATACAACCTATCAAAAACTTTTTAACTTTGTCTAAATAGATAATATGTGGATTGTTCTAATATGAAATGCATCTAGAACTTAAATTATATTTTACTCTCAAAAATAATGCAAACACTACGGGATCATTAAGTTAGTTTTAAACTGATACCACAAGAGGGTTAATGCGAGTTTGTTCTTTCATTTACATGTAAAAATCACGAAGACGCATTTAAACCAAAGCCGCAGTGCGAGTGATTTAATAAGGCCGGGATCTTCTGCATATGTTCAAGCACGAACAAAGGTGCATTAGCGCTGTTCACATCTCAGAGGTAATTCGACGTTTCGTTATTTGTATTTCGTATAAAGAAACCATGGCTTTTGTCGTGCTTTCCACGTGCTAGTGCAATGTCATTTAAAAGATATATTTAAAAAACAACTTTGGATGAAGAAGCTGTTTTTTACATTGCGCACTGAGTTACGTGTCGTAGGATGTAATTAAACGTGCAACAATGACAGGTAGTCACGAGAGCCTAGATAAGTTAAAGCATGTTTTGATCTGCAAAATACCATATATAAACTATGCTCACTCACTTATGCTGCAACTGAAGATTGCTAAATTGTTTCTCACGTATACGACTGTGACATAGATTCAATATTAAGAATCGTCTTAAAATTGACATAGGTGGCAAGAAATGTGCTCTGTTTATGGAAGTTAATAGATTATTTCTTTTCTATAGTGATTCGTTGCTTTAAAAGATGCAAATGTGGGATAAATTAGTTCAAACATAAGATTCACCACATGACTGTCGACCAAGTAACGTATTAAAAAAACAAGAGCGATCTGAGCTAGTTATAGAGAGAGGTGTGAAAAGAGGACATCAAATAAAGTGTTCATTGGAATGTATCAAAATAGTAGTAAAATAAGGGCAATGCTTAATGATATATGTAACTAGAAATGGGAAAATACCTGAGGCCAGTATGTTATATATAAATAGTCGTATTCTGTTCTATTCCATTTTAAGAATGTATCGTTCCATTCTATGACCATGTAAGATGATGTTTTCAATGTTTCTGTTACTTCATCTAAATCAATTATCGTTTTAAGAACAAACGACATTAGTACACCTGAAACATAAAAAAGTCTCAGAAGATGAAGTGAAAACAAATATATTTCAGCCAATGTAGTACTAAACTTTAGTCCAATAAACTTTAGAACACAAAATCACAAAATTATTTAAAAACAATCAATCAAAAACAACAACAACAACAACAATAACAAACATAGACTCTTTAATGTCATATATGAACTTAAACCGAATTCAAAGTCTTGGGCTAAGTCTGTTATGATTTTGTTACAATCTTTAGGTTTCAATGAAGTATGGATTAATCAGGGCGTTGGTGATATAAATTTATTTTTAGCAGTAGCAAAACAAAGATTAACAGATACATTTATACAAAATTGGTATGCAACTTTAAGAGATTCATCAAGAGCAAGAAGTTATGTATTATTTTGTGATTTTGGTTTTAAGTTTTAAGTCATATCTGTCAATGGTTAATATTGAAAAATTTAGGAAATCTTTATCACGTTTCAGGACTTCTTCGCATAGATTAAAAGTAGAAACTGGTAGATGGCATAAACCTGAAGCAATTCCTTATAATGAAAGAAAATGTAATATTTGCTTAAAACTAGAAGATGAATTTCATGTATTATTAGAATGTCCACAATACAATGTTTTGAGAAAACAGCTCATAGATAAATATTATTGGAAAAAACCAAATATACCAAAATTTATTGAATTGTTAACATCTCAAAATGAAAATGTTATAAGAAAATTATCAATGTTTATCTTTAAAATGTTTGAATTAAGAACAAATGTTGAATATTCGTAAATTATAGTACCTAGGAAGGTAAATGTAATGTTACTTAATTGATATCATTATGCAAAACCTGTGCTTCATTTAAACCTTGCTGTAATATGTTATTCTGTTCATATTAAAGCAAACTTATGACTCAAATATACAGTAAATGTTAAATATATGTTATATATGTTTAATGACCTTGATATTATGTTTCTGTATGTATGTATGTTTGTATATATGCTGTGTGCTCATGGGTATAATACCCACATGTATTTGGAATGAAATCTTGAAATCTTATGATCAATCAGGCGGAAATTGATCTGATTGTGTTTAAAACTTAATATGATGATGGTGATGTTTTTTATTGTGCTGCAAAAGTAAGTAGCCTGGATCTGAATTTGAAATCTGCAAAGCTATTGCTGAAAATTTCCAAATGTTTCATTGATTGTTAAAGGTAGTGATAGTGTTAACAAAGTAAGCAAACCATTAGGATCGTCTGTTAAAACAGAGCCGGGCTAAGTTAACCGCAGAAGAAATTTTATACATCAAAGAAATATCGCAACTTCAAGTTTAAAGCTGCACGCCTCCAGATGAGCCAAAATATTTCAAGAAAATGAAAATTGAGAAAAATGTACTAATATTTAGTTTTAGTTTAAACATATTTTATTTCTCAGAATATATATACATGTTATAATTCACAATATACAGATGCAATTCAAATATTCTTAAAAAAACAGGATTAGAATGAAAGACAACATGTCTTATGAAATTCTTCTCCTAAGTGAGTAATTGACATGTAATAGGCGCTTAAATAATTACATATTTTATAAGCTGAGACGAATATAATATAGAAAAAAAAATCTTGAAAACAAAATATATTAGAGAAAAAGAAAACACAGAAATTGATATGTATTCAAATGCTTTAAGAAACATTGTATATGTTCCATTGAATATATTTAGGCTGAATATATATATTTAGAATGAATATATTAACATTCAAATAAATATTATCATACAAAGTAGAATAGTATTTGAAAATAACACAGAAAGGTGAAAAGGTAGTGAAAAAGGAGAAAGATAAATAATAAGGTATAAAGTATAGGAATATAATGTTTAAGTGTTTGGGTGTTAAATGAATCTTTTTGTCTCTTGGATGTAAGTGTGTACGTGTGAAAAAATTATGTCATTAGTTTGGTCAGAAAGGTCTGGGTTGCCTAAAAGTAGAACATTTAAATCAATGTCAAAGTTATTTAAATTTCGAAGTAACTTTTGTCGAGCTGTGTCAAATTGTGTACATTCGAAGAAGAAATGAAAGTTATTTTCTATTTGGCCGCAAAGACATAAAGGTGATGCAGTTATGTTTTTCAAAAACAAATGGTAGTTTAGAGAACTACACTTTGTTCGAAGTCTTGTATGAAGAATTTGAAGTTTTCTTTCACCAGACAAGTAATACTTAGGCGTGTGCCGTGTGTTTTTCTTCAAATTTTGTTTAAATGATGTGATAGTTGGAAGGTTACGGACGTCGTGTGGAAGATTATTCCATTCCCTTATTGCAGTCGGAAAAAAAGAGTTAAAATAAAGTGTAGTTCTTGCATATATTCCCGGAATATTGTCAATATTTCTTAGGTTGTACCTATTATTAGTTGATGTTGGGAGAATTGAGAAAAGATAATCTGGAGCTAGTCCGTTTTGAATTTTAAAAAGTAAGATCATTCTATGTATATATCGTCTTTCTTCGAGAGATTCCCAGTTTATTTCATTTGAAAGATTTTCGAGTGAAACAAGTCTTGTACATCCGGAAGCAATACGAGCACATTCGTTTTGGATTTTGTTAAGTTCGTCTAATTCAAAATTTGTAGCATTTCCCCATATAACATCAGCATATTCAAGTAATGGACGAATGAAAGAAATGTAGATTGTCTCTAGTGATTTTCTATCTAGGCGAAATTTAAGTTTTCTCATAATATTTACCCTATTCCATGCTTTATTTGTTATATAATCTATATGTGAGTGCCATGTGCAGTTATTCGAAATTAAAACTCCAAGATGTTTGTGGTCGGAAACTTCAGTAATAGTCTGATTATTCATTTGTAGTTCTGGGTGTTGATTTGGATATCTCTTTCTAGAGACTAATAAAGACTCAGATTTAGAAGGATTAAATGAAACAAGCCATGTATCTGCCCATAATGAAATTCTGTCTATATCCGACTGTAATGTGATAGCAGCTGTTTGTGGATTTTCAACAACAAGATAAAGACTAGTATCATCGGCGAATAAATTGATACAAGATTGTATATCTTTAACAATATCGTTAAATATGAGAAAGAGGAGAGGACCAAGAATTGAGCCTTGGGGGACACCAGCTGAAAGGTAACCAATAGACGATTTAGAATTAGAAAGGACAACACGTTGTTGTCTATCTTTTAAATATTCGAGAAACCAAGTATAGACCTTTTTTATATAATCGTTTTCTTTTTCGAATATGACTTCGTATAGTACTTGTCATCCACGGAACATCGGAAGGGCGAATATATATCATCTTATTAGGAATACAATCTTTGGCAATATCTAATAATTTATCTGTCATTTTGTTAGTATATATATTTATGTCAGTATCAAAGCAATTGTTCCAGTTAGTAATCTGTATATCATTTCTTAACTTTTCATAATCACCACGCTTATATTCCCAAATAAATCTTTGAAAAGATTTTTGTTTATACTTTTTAAATTTCAAAAAACAATAAATTGGAATGTGATATCGCGAATCTTGATCTAGGAAATGTTCACCAACACCAGAATGAAGAATGTTTTCTTTGTTGGTTACAAATATCAAGTCAATAATTGACTCAGAATTTTCAGTAAAATGTGTGGGTTCTTCGATTAGTTGAGCCAAACTAAATTGTTGTGTAAGCGCTGAAATTTTTCTATTTGATAAATTGTTTAAGACATTATAGTTAAAATCCCCAGTTATAATTATATTTGTTTTATTAGTATCAACAGCAAGAGCAATTGAGTCTTCAATAAGACCGTTGTAAATTGCATCCGAGTTTGGTGCGCGATAAAAAACTCCAAAAAGAATATGTTTGTTGTTTTCGAGAATAAGTTCAATCCAGATATTTTCAAGAAAGTTAAGTTCAAGATCACGTCTTCTGGTGTAATGTAAGTTATTTTTGATATATACTATAACTCCTCCATAAGTATTTTGTACGCGATCTTTACGTTCGGGACTAAAATATGATGTAAGAGCGAGATCTTCGGTAGGTATATTCGGACAAAGCCATGTTTCAGAGAAAGCCAGTATATCAAAGTCACGAAGTTCTGAATAAATTAAGTCAAGTTTATTACGAATGCTTTGGACGTTTAAGTGGACGAACGAAAGGTGATGTTGAATATTAGTAAAATCGGACTGAGATTGGTCTGAGCATGTTGAAAACAATGATTCGGGGCCAGGGTTTTATGGACATCACCGGCCATCAAAATAAGTAAGTATAGCCACATACAAAAGACAGTAATAAATAAGGTCTCTATAAATGCATATGTAAATTTTATGTTTAATTCAAGTTTGTCAAGATTTGGAATTACATTCTTATAAGGAAGTTTAATTAACCTATGTTTGTTGGCAGCAACTAATAAACCATACTGTAATGACAAAGTTGATATAGGGCAGAAAAATGTATATAGACATAACAACAAATGAGTGAATAGAGGAAACAACCCATAATACCTGTATGGACAAGTGACAGCAGTATAATATTTATAGTTGACTATGTTATAGATGATAAGAGTATCAAGATTATGGATTCTGCCGTCAGGACCATACAAATGTTAGACACGTTGAGAAGAATGTACACATTATTTATCTGTTTATCGTTATATGAAGATCTTGAGACTATGATTTGAGATAAATGAGTTGAAGAAGAGATTGTGAGTAGATGAAGTAAAAAGGAAGATAGCATATTTAGAAGTATATTTGAGAAAGAAAAAAAAAATGAACTTGAGAATAGATGTGAAAAATGTAAATTGGTATAATAATATGTCGAGATATGATGGAATTGATGAGATAATAAGATATATCTGAACATATTTGATAATTGATTAAATACTTTTCTTAAAACAGTGTGTTTTCTATATCAGAATTATTTTTTAAGGCATGAAAAAACAAAAAAAAACAAAAATGGAACATGTGTGATAGAAATATCATTTTGCTGAAAGCAAGGAAATGATTATAATGTTAATGTTTGGAGACACATACACATCGATATTTGAATCATGAATCATTACATAAGAAAAAGAATTATTAACTTAACTTGTCAAAATATACATAGTTACTTTTTAACATATATATTATACATAAATTATATATCTAATATAAAAAAAGAAATATGTTGCCTGAACATGATAAAGTATATACAGTTCATCTTTGTACTTATTTAGAACAATTATTAAATATGGAAATATAAACATTTATTATATTGTATGATACAAAGTTACATATCAGTTAAGGTACATCGGCAAAAACTAGACTTACAGCCAGACATATGTGTTCGAATCATGTCAGAAATAATTGAATTAATTCACACGTAATTGCAAGGCGTCAAGGCTATAAAATTTCGTATAACTAGATTACAATAATATTTATAGTTGCATCAATATATACTAGGCTTCAAGGCTATAATATTATCAAAAATGCGCCAGCGATAATTAGGTTTTTCAATGGTATCATACAAGCCGTATTTAGTATAATTAATGCAAAAATACACTAAAAATGTATCATTGATTACAAGGTTCAAGGCTATCATATTTAGTGTAATGAGAGAAAACTTACATTTAAAATATTTCAAGAAAGGTAAAAACAATCAAGATCAATCATTTTTGTTAAAGTTTACATGTTATTTGCGATTTAAGACTGATTTTGCAGTATTTTATCACCATATTTCTACTGCGTTACTAACGCAGTAAGGGCTTTTTGCACATTTTGACCTCTTTTTGGTTATTTTTATGGATTGTAAGAGCCAATTGCAATATGTAAATAACTTTATTTGTTCACCTTACAATATTTTACTGTCAAATACATTATCAAAATTTTCATGAAATTTAACATGAATCTGGAGGCGTGCTGCTTTAACTGTTACTATAGAAGTGTGAAAATTCTACGTTCTATTAACACATATGATTTTAAAAGTAACTTCTAGTTTTGTTATCAAATAGCAAAGTATGGACATCGTAAAGAGGTGATAATGTATTTCCCGTAAGAAGCTTAGAATTTCAGAAAATTATTACATATAAATTTGTAGAAATGGATGATTAATGGGCTGATAATGTTCTTGGGGTTTTATCACATGTACTTAACCTTCTTGCAGCAGAAGCACGATATCACCATAGATGTAACGTTAATTTTAGAACAGGAAAGCAATTACCAAAAATGTAGAATGATGTTAATGCCTTGAGGTAAAATTATGTTGGTAGACTAGAAGATCCCGACATGAGACAGAAGCATTTAATAATCTCATAGATTATATAAATGCATGTGATAAAAATCCAGTACCACTTAAACATCTTGTATTTCAAATGCATGCAATGTTTGGTGCAAATGCAAACTCAAGTAAATATTCAAGGAAAAAGATTATTGAACTCTTTTGAAGCTTTTTAATGATTTTTTCAAAGGATGGTAAAGGAGATATATTTAGTTTGAGAGAAACCACAAGTTCCATTATACATGATTTCATGAAAAAAGATCTCTGAGTGAAGAAGAGAAGCATTGTAAAAACAGATGCCAAATTTATTCGTGCCGGCATTGACTTATTTGATGCACCAAAGGGGATATATCTATCGTTTTCATCTACAGGTTCTGGTGTAGAAAATCTGAATTATATTCCAGAGAGTCTTTAAAATCTCTTAAGCGATCTATGATGACGTTTAACTTGGTTCAATTGGTCAAGTCATCATCCAAGCATGTTGACCAAGAGGCGTTATAGCACTATTGCCACTCGACCTTGCAGTATAAATACTAGTACATCACTTTGGGTCAAAATATCTTATAGATGTATTAAATTCTCTTGGATTTTGTGTATCAAATTGGGAAACGCAAAAGTATTGATCAAGCTGCGGCTGCTGTTCATGAATACGTTCTAACTTTTTTCCTGGGCATTTTACACAATTTATTGCTGACAATAATCATAACATCATAACATTAGATGGTCATGGAATTTTCCATGGTATGGGAATGATTACCTCAACTAGTGATATTGAAGTTGTCAGAAGAAATGTGAGCCTCGAGGAGCTACAGAGTTTAGCTAAAGTAACTATAAAGTATTTTGTTCAACCGTCATCGACACAATTCCTGTTTATTTTAAAAACATTTCTAATTTATTATCAGAAGAAAGAGACAATTTTGAACAATTTGTAAAACCTCTTTGGCCAATCAACAACTTATGCCCATCCTGGTCCGGCTTCATGAAATTTTATGACAAAACTCATGTTAACCACCCTGGCAAATCTAGTATATCGTTTCTTCCCATGATAGACATGAGTCCAACTGATCCATCTTGTATATTCCGTCAACCGTGATATATATATGGCAAATTTAATGTGACACCAGTTTTAACTTTTGATCAGCCTTTCTTCATGAAAGCAACAAATATCATCAATCTTCAAGATTCGGATAGTTATTTGAAGAAAATAGTTTTAAGGTTAGGTGCCTTTCACACAGAAATAAGCTTTTTGAGCACATTTGGTCACATCATGGGTGGTTCCGGATTGAACGATCTCTTAGAAACAGTGAACTCACCAAATGCAGTTGCAAGAGCAATAAGGGGACATTTTTCGGTAAACACAAACAGTATTGTTGGAAAAAATAATTGAAGTTGATATTGTATCCAACCTTGTAACAGAAAATGCTGCGGATATACGCTCTGAAAATCAATGTATAGTAATAGTAATAGTTTGAAAGATGGCATTTTGAACAATGACATAAACCTCAATTTACTCTATTTTAAACTTGAAGCAATATAGAACACACGCATTATGCATCCAATATATAAAATTATTTCAATTATACAGCAGTTTATACGAGCTGAGAGAACTGGAAGTTGGACTTGACATCTTACAGCGCTAAGGAAAATGCTCTTTTACTTTGCAGCTTTTGGACATTCATTTTCCTTAAAATCTGCCTATATATATTTGCAGAACATGCTTGCTTTAGAAAAAACACACCTTGATTTGTACAGGCAATTTCTAGACAAAAAAACATGTAGTAAGACGAAGTGACAGATATTGGGCTGGAATTTCAACAGAACTTGCAATTGAACAGGTATTAATGAGGTCCCTGTGAAAACATGAGGACTGACAAGAGATAGAGGAATGACAGAAGAACAGCGTGCACTTTGGTTACTTTCAATGCAAGCAACTACTGAAATAAATGTTGTTATGCAGCAATACACAGGGAAGAACTACACAAAGAGTGAACAGCATAAGTCTGAGCCAAATTTTTCAGTTAAGAAATGAATGCACATATTTTAATAAAATGCGTATACAGTATATAATGCGTATATACATTTGCAGTACAAATTTAACATATTCTTGGGAATTGAAAATTGTTTTAGAAGAACAATTACATATACATATATAAAGATCACTTACTTGTGGTTACATCCTTAATTACAACACACAGGATCTTTAACATAATAGTAGGTTAAATAATATATATTGTTTTGAAAATATTGTGCAGAATGCACACAAATTATACTATTACTGAGAATAAGTGCACTTAATTACTTAATTACATTATTTTTTTATGCTATTTGATTTATACTCTTCAATATATCGTTTTTTGAATCACTGAAAAGAAATTATGCCAGCAGAGAAATGAATTATTACTCAATTTCTTTTAAAAAAAAACACGATGCGATCACATTAAATTTATTAATTTTGCATGCCATAATTGCTTTTATTGATATAACATAGTAGGTTAAAGAACGTAAAATGTGTTGAAAGTATTAATCACTATGAATAGGTGCAACAAATGGCATTGCTTTTTATGCGTTTTGTTTTATTGAACACCAAACCTTTAATTTTACATACAGAATAACAGATTGTATATGTCTCTTGAATTTAAAAAACAAAAAAAATATTGTTTTAGAAGTGGGTGTGGTAATTCCTTCAACAGTTTCTTGTAATCAAAGAAAACAAATTATGCTTGCGAAAAAGGAATTATAATTATCGTTTTAATCATAATGTCTATCAAAAATCGCGTAGTTACATTTATATGTATTTTTACAAATTCTTCCAGCCAATGTTTCTAAACTGTTTTGTTTTAATTTGATAGTAGGTTTAAGAATTCACTGTGTTGAAAATAATACTAAGTCTGTACAAAGTTACTGTTTTTATTTAAAAAGAAGTGCAACAAATGACATTGCTTCTTGATGTGTTTTGTATTAAAAATTTGTTGAATATTAAACCATTCGTTTTACATGCTCAATACTACTTTTTAAATGTTTCTTAAAGCTTAAAAAAGTAACAACTTACCTTTTTACAATAGTGGGTGGGGTATCTCATATATATATTTATTTCTTTAAATGGTAGAAAAAAGGAAAATAAATAAAACTTGCTTAAAATAAATCATAATGAACAGAATATTTATGAAAATATCATTTTTGTATAAAATAATCCAGTTCAAAAGCATTGTTTTCATATCAATGAGATATACTGTGATAAAAAATAACAATGAATTGCGCTTTTAACATTGTCCTACTGAACCCAAGTTTTACCAATTTTGCCAAGGTAAAATGATTGCAACTTTTTACTAATAATTAACAACATATTGAAATAAATAAATAACAATGTGAAAACTAAACTTTTGCAATTTGATATAGGTTGACCCATTTTTTCTGGCTCCACTGACTGGACTATGAACATGAACAGATAAAATAGAAAAATAAGAATCTCTAAAAAAAGCCCCGGTTTGATTGAGCCTGTTCATGGACGGTACGGTACTGTCAAGTACAAACTACCGTCCACGTTAAGCAGAATTCTACATTTAACATGAACTGGTACAATTTTGAATTCTGAAACATCCGCAGAGAAAAAATGGGCGAAAATAAATAGAATATAATTTTGAAAGGGATCAGAGGTTATGGAGCCTGCATATCACAGATAAGACGTCAAAAAACAAATTTAAAAAGCAGGCTACATATCTTAGGGTGATTAAACAGTATTCAAGTGAGGAATACTGGAACCAACCAACAAGAAAATAGCCAAAAAAAAAGAACTAAATTACCACAAGCACAACAATAATGTCGTGCTGAACGATCTTTAAGGATCGGAAATATAACATCTCTGATTGAAACTCTTGTTATTTTTTTTATATCCATAGCACATAATAAGGATAAATGGGAAGAAATCAATTTAAACTGTTTTCATAATAATCAGAGGAAAGATAAGACGCAATTATCAGGCACTTACCAAACTTTTCAGACCGATAAGTATATGGCTGTATCTTAGAGTTGTAACCCTGATTCACGAATAGATCTGTGTATAGACGATGTCGTTCCGTAGCGTTGCTGGTTGGTGTTGATACAAACACACACAAACATCTTGTGGTATATGCTAGCACCAGTAGCAATACATTTAAGTCCATTTTTTGTAGTATCTGTTATAGACCTTTTTTCTGCAAAATTAAATTACATTTTACTTTAATTAAATGGTATTTATCAATAAAGTCAAGTGCTTTTCTATAAAATTTGCTTTGTTTTAGTTGGAAGAGAGTATCCATTGACAACTAACTAGTAGTATGTTCTTATGCTTTACTAAATTATCCAACATTTCACATGCTCTGACAGACGTTAACCTTAGCATAGAGGTAACCAACAAAATTGAAATGAACCATATGAATATATCAACTTTGAGCCCAAACAAAATGAATGTTTCTTTCAAAAGTGCATGCCAAAAAGTTAACTTCTTTCAAATGTAAATAATTTATAATGATAGTCAATATATACCGTTCGAATTGTTATGTTCATTTTTTTTCATCCTTGTTTTATCTCTTTTAAGTCACACCATCACTGTAAAGATCATATGGCGACTTCGCAGCTCTACTGTCGAGGAATACCTCTGTTACCCCTCTGTACATTACTTTAGGCACAAAAGGACATCCGAGTAGAACCAAAGATGTTTCGTAAGCTTGTTTGATAGCTTCCTCACTTGAAAAAAATACAATGTCCCTTGCGGAACTCGAACCTTAAGCGGTAAGAGGCAAGTGGTTTCAAGTCAACAGCCTTAACCATTTGGTCATGGAGGCACCGTCTCTTACGTGCCGCTTGAAGATTTACTTCGATGAAAGATCAGTAATGTATGACTATAAATTGAGACACAAATGGTTCAAATGTGAAATCACTTGTATTGTAATAGGAAACAATTAACATCATCAAGATTAGATTTTCAAAAGTTACTGATCAAATGTGTCGGAACAGTCAAGTAAGCTTGTCCGCTTTGCAAGCTATATTTGACTTCTTATAAAAACTGTTTTATTATAAAACATTTTTCGCGAAATAAGCTGTATGAGTTATTGAAAATACATGTACAAGCGTTCAATATAAAAATTAAAAGAAAACAAAAATGCAAGCAGTATAATTTATAAATCTGACACTACAATATGTCTGTTCATAGATTGTTGTTGTATGAACAATAAACTATTATGTTTTTGTCGGACTGCTTTCACCATTACAGTCTAGTAAAGTGGGGTAGTATATATGGAATACCACACCACATAGTACTTCTGACCTCATAGCTTTATAGTGACCCCCCAGGTAGTCCTAAACATAGAACGGACCTCAGCCGAATGTTTGCAGGCTGACCAGTTGGTTACGACAATTCTATGAGTACCTCAGTGGTGTGTCCTTTTTCTTTAATTGCAATCAACATTATATCGTCAATTTCGTCCTCCATCTCTTCATTATCATCATCATAATCATCATCAATAGTATCAGCATCATCATTACTATCGTCATATTTTATTCGTTATCGTCATCACTATAAATATCGTTATTATTATGGTCTTTATAATGATGATGATCATCATCAACATTATTCAACCCTGGCCTAAGTTCTACTTATTATAAATTTTGGAAGAAGTTTTAATCATTTTATCGTCAATTTCGCCCTCCACATCTTCTTTTATCATCATCAATAATATCATTATCATTACTAACGTCGATTTTATTTTATTCGTTATCGTCGTCACTATAATTTTGATTATTACAATTGTCTTTATCATGATCATGATCATCATTATCATTAATTCAACCCTGGCCTAAGCTCTACTTATTAAAATTTTTAGAAAAAGTTTTAATGAGAGACCTAAAAAAGAATTAAATGATAGACAACACTTATGTTACACAATTCATGAATTCATGAATTCTTGTAAGAAAAAATCCAAGTAATTATGATTTTGTATAGTGCAGAAATAAAGAGATTATCTTTAAGAAATCAGAAATTAACATTAGTAAACTAAACTAAGCAGTTATAACATTGCCTCTTTTTGGCAAAAGGGTGGACATTTAATGATTGATATAGGTAATAAATCAAACAACGTTTCGCACAAAAATACAAAGTGCCAGTGTGAAACATTTAAGATTTTTTCGAGGACTTTATCTGATTGTCAAAATTCAAAATTTTTGTCATTTAACTTTTTGATAAATTTGTCATGGGCACAGTCTAATCGATAAGTATACTTTTTTCTTATCACTCATGAAATTATTCAAATTAACACCATAAGTGTTAATGGATTTTATAGTGGATATTTTATTTTTAAGTTATGCAAGCCTGGCCATGTTGAACGGCTGCAAACTAAGCTGTCCATACATTAGTGGCATAAACACACTATTATCGTAGTCAACATTGATAAAATCTAATATTCAGTCTGATAACATTAATAATTTCTTATATTGAATTAATTCAACCATGGTGGCGCAAACTTTAACATTTCATTTTTCATTCAGAGTTGACAGTCGCGAACATTCTTTCTTCAATGCAGTTTTTGCATATACGATTTATCGAATGTATCGTTTTTCATTTATTTATCGTTCCGAATATTAACAATTCATAAAAATACGTAATTTACATAATAGGTCAGACGTGAAATTTAATCATAGACGGGTTTGATTTTCAGAAAAGACCCTCCGTTAAGAGTCTAACGGCATTTTTTAGTACAAGCAGGTAGTCAATCGTTTTTACATAATTCGGGTATGCTGAATCCATTTTTTGCTCTACCACCGCTGTACTTGAAGTCCTTGACCTTCAAAAGGTCAAATCAAAATGGCCGCCATTGTCCTTTACCATCTACTTAAAAAATTATTTTTTCAGGTACATATCGTATCGTATTTCCGTTAATCTACATGGAATAAAAGTTTCAATTACTTTAAGGAATAATTGGCTGATAATTATACATGCTTTACACATTGACTGCTATGCCGGCATATTTGATTTCAAAATGGACACCTTTTTAATAAATATAAGTAAAGTGCTTTTAAACAAATCGATCCTTCTGTAGGAATGAGTATCAAAATTGAATTATGATATGAGCAACATGTCATGTCGAATTGTACACACTGTGTAGGTATACTGCACACTTTTATTAACATAATTACTTCAAACTATCACAGGTCATTCTTTTGGACAATTAATCTATATCAGGTATCTGAGATCCAAAATGTCTTACATAAAACCTGCACATTTTAATTAACCATTAAATGTTAAAGTAATCTCTATTTGATAGAATAGCATTTGTGTAAACCTTTATGGACACTAGATCATTTTATAATTTGAATGCCAAGAGTCAAGGTCAGTATGTAAATATTTTAAAAATTGTCTGTCATCTTCACAGGTAAGCGACTATGTTTTTGAGCCCGCATGTCTTTGCACCAATATCTTTTGTACGACCCGATTTCAAATAGAAAATAAAACAACAACAGAATCCCAAAACAGCGATCAAATCGGCAAAATTGAAAACGTTTTAGGCTCGATTTGATTGAGCCTGTACATGGACGTTACTGGAAATTGCAAAGTACCGTCCAAGCACCCTAGCACCGGCCTACGCAAAATTCATATATCAAATGGGGATATTGTGGGAATTGGAATTTAGAAACATCCGCAGATGTGTTTATACGATACTTTTTATTGTTGTATTGATATAGCTACTTTATAAAGGGTCGTATTTATCAATCAAACTTTAAAACATGCCTACACATGGTTAAAAACAGATCATCTATTTATTAATTGGAATAAACTCAAATAAATAGTAGTCATTTTAATCTTTATTATCTTTCATCTTGAAAAAAAAAAGTCTCGCAAACATGAACCATAAACAGTCTACGAGCTTGCACTGTCTTAAGGTTAATGAATAATATAGAGTAAAACATTATAGGTCTACCGCGGGTATTTTGATGATAGTACATTGTAGTACAAGCAGAAGATTAGACAGTTAATTGATACCAATTCTGCAATTAATATATTGACGATTCACTGCTGTTTTACACTTTTTTATTAACACAGAATGACTTGATTGAGCATTTTGGTTTTTTGCTACTAAATTATGTAAAATATATGCTGTCGAGGCCTATGTCTTTAAATTTACTTAACTAAAAATACGAGTTTTTTGTGCGTTTTGTCTTAATTCATTGGTATTTATTCATTGTCTTAGTTAATATCAACGTCTACATTATAATTATGTCACTTTGCCAAGGACGATGCACCTTATTCAATCTCATGTTTTAAAATCATTCAAGTGACTAAGATATATTCAAATCTTCAGACTTGTTTTGTTCTTGGCTATCTTTCAAGAAATTAATGAGTACATGTATTTTATTCCATTATGATATAACATATTTTGATATCATTTTATCTCATATTTTTTCAACTATCACCCCATAAAAATTATTTTGGTATTTCTTAGTGTAATTTTTAGTCACTAAAATTTGTTCCAACTATTTTTGGACTACCCTAACAATTTTGTAAAACAAAGATAAACAAGGGCGTGCAACTTGAAATGTCTTCGAAGCTCGGCTCAGTTAAGGATCCATTACCTTTGTTGCTGGTCGTGTGTTGGGGCTGCGTTTATTGAATGCCACCTTTCTTTGTTTAATCTTCTTTTCCAATTTTTACATTGAAGGCATGGTCACTGTAGTCTTACAAGTTTTACAAACATTAGAAAACATTAAGAAGCATTTATTTATATCATCAGTATTTCTTATTATTTTAAAAAAGCATCCATGAATAAATGACAAAGATATAGACACAACCATCAATGTTCTAAATTGACCTATCTAGCTATCAACCTGAGTAGTCCTTAATGTGCCACAAATGTATGCCTAGTTACGCCAATATCCATCCATTGAATGACAGAATTCATGACCGGACATGACCTTCAAAATATTTATATGAAATGAAATATGGCCTTTAATGTCTGAAATCTTACTTTATGCGATAATTCTTTTCTCACTCAAGACAAATTGTTTCAAAGTACCACGTATTTATTCTTACCTCCCGCTGAATAACACATATATGTTCTGGACATGGCCACAAATGCACTCTCATATCATGACATTTGAAATACAAGTGTGACCTTGGGACTTTTGTCCGCTACATGTCGTCTTATAAAGAGGCGCCATATTTATCCAAAAATGATTTTTAAGTCATCCATGAATGACAAAATCGTTAACCAGACTTTTTAGAGACTTTAAGGAAATATTTTGTTCGAAGGGAAAGTATGATTTTGGTCTTTGATTTACATCATCAGCTATGTACATAAAGTTAGTTCCCTATTCCTTATTCCTTATTCCTTTTTCGAATAAGGAATAAGGAATCAGTTCCTTATTCCTTTTTCGAATAAGGAATAGGGAACTAGTTCCTGATTCCTTATTCAAATCTAAATAATGAACAGCAGAATTAGTATTTATTTAAAATAAAATTTATACCTCATTCAAATCATTGCATAAAGAATCTGCATAAATTATTTTGGACAAAAATGTTAAAGTCAAATAAGGAATAGGGAATCAATCATTAAAATCATGAAATAAAGCATCTACATATTTTTTTTTTGAAAAAAAATGTTAAAGTCGAATAAGGAATAGGGAACCAGTTCCTTATTCCTTATTCATCTCCAAATAAGGAACATAAAGAAATACGTAAAGAAAGACACCAGTTGCAGTTATTTTTGATAAATCTGCATTACAATTGCAAGGATCAATAATAAAAATCATGAAATAAAGCATCTGCATGAAAATATTTTGGAAAAAAAAATGTTCAGGTTCATTCGACTCCGAATAAGGAACAGAAGTTATTACGTAAAGAAAGACACCAGTTGCAGTTATTTTTGATAAATCTGCATTAGAATTGCAAGGATAAATCATTAAAACCGTGAAATAAAGCATCTACATATTTTTTTTTGAAAAATGTTAAAGTCGAATAAGGAATAGGGAACCAGTTCCTTATTCCTTATTCAACTCCGAATAAGGAACAGAAGGAAATACGTAAAGAAAGACACCAGTTGCAGTTATTTTTTATAAATCTGCATTAGAATTGCAAGGATCAATCATAAAAATCACGAAATAAAGCATTTGCATAAAAGTATTTTGGAAAAAAAATGTTCAGGTTTATTCGACTCCGAATAATGAAAAGAAGTTATTACGTAAAGAAAGACAGCAGTTGCAGTTATTTTTGATAAATCTGCATAAGAATTGCAAGTATCAATCATTAAAATAATGAAATAAAGCATCTACATAATTTTTTTTGAAAAAAATGTTAAAGTCGAATAAGGAATAGGGAACCAGTTCCTTATTCCTTATTCAACTCCGAGTAAGGAACAGAAGAAAATATGTAAAGAAAGACACCAGTTGCAGTTATTTTTGATAAATTTGCATAGGTATTGCAAGGATCAATCATTAAAATCATAAAATAAAGCATCTACATAATTTATTTTGAAAAAAAATGTTAAAGTCGAATAAGGAATAGGGAACCAGTTCCTTATTCCTTATTCAACTCCGAATAAGGAACAGAAGTTATTACGTAAAGAAAGACACCAGTTGCAGTTTTTTTATATATCTGAATAAGAATTGCAAGAATCAATCATTAAAATCATGAAATAAATCATCTACATATTTATTTTTGAAAAAAATGTTCAAGTCGAATAAGGAATAGGGAACCAGTTCCTTATTCCTTATTCAACTCCGAATAAGGAACAGAAGGAAATACGTAAAGAAAGACACCAGTTGCTGTTAGTTTTTATAAATCTGCATTAGAATTGCAAGGATCAATGATAAGAATCATGAAATAAAGCATTAGCATAAAACTATTTTGGAAAAAAAATGTTAAGGTTCATTCGATTCCTAATAAGGAACAGAAGTTATTACGTAAAAAAAGACAGCAGTTGCAGTTATTTTTGATAAATCTGCATTAGAATTGCAAGAATCAATCATTAAAATCATGAAATAAAGCATCTACATAAATTTTTTTTTGAAAAAAAATGTTAAAGTCGAATAAGGAATAGGGAACCAGTTCCTTATTCCTTATTCAACTCCGAATAAGGAACAGAAGGAAATACGTAAAGAAAGACACCAGTTGCAGTTATTTTTGATAAATCTGCATTAGAATTGCAAGGATCAATCATAAAAATCATGAAATAAAGCATTAGCATAAAAATATTTTGAAGAAAAAAAATGTTCAGGTTCATTCGACTCCGAATAAGGAACAAAAGTTATTACGTAAAGAAAGACAGCAGTTGCAATTATTATTGATAAATCTGCATTAGAATTGCAAGGATCAATCATTAAAACCATGAAATAAAGCATCTACATAATTTTTTTTTGAAAAAAAAAATGCCATTCTGTCCATGGGGAGGAGAAACTAGAGAGTACCAACTGGATAACACGTGCACAATTGACAATCTTTTGTTCATGTTACATGTCATTCTTACATCCAATGTGAAAGTTAGAAAATGGCTGACAGAGAGTGGTGGAATCGGAATAGATATTCTCGAAGTCTCCAACCTGTTCACCAGAAGACGTTGGGCAGAGGGGAAATTAACACAAATCCCGAATTAGTAAATGACCATGTCATTAATCTATTCGGGACAGAACATGAACATTTCGTGAGATATTATGGAGACCTTCAGACACATACGTCAGAATCAATCTGTTCAAATGATAAATGCCCGCAAAGAGTCGAACAAAGATCATCTGGAGAGATTGTTTTTCAGTAAGTTATAATTACGCTACAATTCAAAGAACAAAACTACAATTTCCATTACAGTAATATCACCTAGCAATGTTTATAGCAAATAATAATGTTACTATTTATTAGCTTTTATGTTCTTTTAGTTTCAAATTCTTAAAAAACGTCTTTGCACTATGAAGTTTCATATTGATATCTTAAATACTGTTTGATTGACATTCAGAACAGATATTAATTAATATGAAAAACTAGGGACAGTAACTCAAAACTATCAGGTAAAGAGTTACAGTCAATATACACAGCATGACGCCTAAGTGACATATATGCACTCTTTGGATGATTAATTATGAAACCTCAGATAATATTTTGAGTTCTGATTCAAAATTAAATGTGAATAAAAAATTGCAAAATGGAATAACTGAAAAAAAGTGAAATGAACGATTAACAGTATCTATATATTGCACTTAGGCTCAATAAGATTTAATGATAAAAGCAGTTTAAGGTTCATAAGTAAATAGTTGATAGAATATATTCCAAACTAGAGGTGTGGCGTACGGACTGAAGGACGAATAGCCAGACGGACAAATTCAGATCTATATCCCTACACCTTCTGAGATTATCACAAGACTGACAAAATAGTTAAAGAATACAAATTACTAAAACACAAAATGTAGTGTACAAAGCTTATAACTTTTACACGGCATACGCCACTTCTACAACATTTAAAAGATTGTAAGAAATTTCTATGCATGTATGTCAATGATACCCAAAATCTGTTTCTTTTAAATAGTTTATGCAGCTAGCAATGGCCAAAATCATTTTGACTTATTCGTATTGTTTCAGTAATACAGAACGACGTACAATCCAAGACTCTTTGGATTTTTGGTCAAGTAACAGGGACATTTTTTCACAGAAATGTAGAAAAAAGCGTCAAGGTCGTAAGAGGTATTGGTGTAAATTTTGTTCTGCATAGTTTTATTTAATCCAAAGTTACTTCGTGTGCATGAAGGGTTGGAACTGTGTGCCTAATATTGGACGAAAACTAGTTATATAACACTTTATAATACTGCACGTTTGTAACGTCACTTTTCATTGGATAATAATGACGTTTATATTTATTAGTTATAAAGATTGTTGGCAGGTTATACGGCCCTATATCAACGGCTATTTGTACATATAACCCGAACCGCTAGGCGAGGGTTATATTGCAAACATCCGTTTATATACGGCCATATAACCTTTCAGCAATCTTTATAACGAATTTATAATACAACAAACATCATTTTTAGAGAAAAAAAGTAAGATTTATTTATGAATCGACATCAGCCGTGTATATAAAATTATATAAACGTCACGATTATCCATTGAAAAGCGACGTTACAAACGTGCAGTATTATATAGCTTTATATACACGGCTTCAGGTTTTGTTTTCAAATTAACTTTGAGAACACATAAAGTTATTAACGTCAAAACAACAGTATGCGTTTTTGCAATGTGAATGCATGATACTTTATATGATTTGATATTTTTATGACACATTTTTAGAATTAATGTTAATGTATTGAATAAATGGTTAAAAATTTGATTATTGTTATTATTCTATCATTTAAGAAAAAATATCCTTTTCCTTATTCTACAATATCCAAGATGAACTAAGAACTGTTTTTTCGTTAATTATTGATAATCAAAGAATAAGAAAATTACAGGATCATCCGTAAGTGTTCATGTTGAATGAGTTTATTAAAGGAGTAATCGAAAATGTCATGCTCTTCCGAGTTTGTACTGTTTTCAGAAAACAAAATTAATCATTTCAATAGATCAAAAACACTAATCAGGAAATTTTAATAACACGCCCCTAAATGCCCTGGTCATTTCCAAGTTACAAACTTGGACAACAAAGTTCTAATACAGCTTTTTGTTAAAACTTTGCAGAAAGAAGTACTCGTTGTTTTAACCATATAGAACATGCATGTATGCTTTTCTTAGTTTACTTGACCATTTTTTCATTATGTTAACACGCGCCTGCTTTATGCAATGCTTTAAATTATGTAATTATGCAATTCTTACGCAGATTTATCAGAAATAATTGAAAATAGTGTCTCTATTTGCGTATTGTCTTCTTTTCCTTATTCGGAGTTGAAACAGGAATAAGGAACTGGTTCCCTATTCATTATTCGACTTTAACATTTGTTTTTTCAAAAAAGTTTATGCTGCAATGATTTTAAGTATTGATCCTTGTAATTCCCATGAAGATTTATCAAAAATAACTGCAACTGGTGTCTTTCTTTACGTATTTTCTTCTGTTCCTTATTCGGAGTTGAATAAGGAATAAGGAACTGGTTCCCTATTCCTTATTCGACTTTAACATTTAAACAAAAATATGTAGATGCTTAACTTCATGGTTTTAATGATTGATCCTTGCAATTCTAATGCAGATTGATCAATAATAATTGCAGCTGCTGTCTTTCTTTACGTAATAACTTCTGTTCCTTATTCGGAGTCGAATGAACCTGAACATTTTTTTTTTTAAAATACTTTTTATGCATATGCTTTATTTCATGATTTTTATGATTGATCCTTGCAATTCTAATGCAGATTTATAAAAAAAAACTGCAACTGGTGTCTTTCTTTACGTATCTCCTTCTGTTCCTTATTCTGAATTCAATAAGGAATAAGGAACTGGTTCCCTATTCCTTATTCGACTTTAACATTTTTTTCAAAATAATTATGTAGATGCTTTATTTCACGGTTTTAATGATTCATCCTTGCAATTCTAATGCAGATTTATCAATAATAATTGCAACTGCTGTCTTTCTTTACGTAATAACTTCTGTTCCTTATTCGGAGTCGAATGAACCTGAACATATTTTTCCAAAATATTTTTATGCATATGCTTTATTTCATGATTTTTATGATTGATCCTTGCAATTCTAATGCAGATTTATAAAAAAAAACTGCAACTGGTGTCTTTCTTCACGTATTTACTTCCGTTCCTTATTCGGAGTTGAATAAGGAATAAGGAACTGGTTCCCTATTCCTTATTCGACTTTAACATTTCTTTTTCAAAAAAAAAAAATATGTAGATGCTTTATTTCATTATTTTAATGATTGATTCTTGCAATTCTTATGCATATTTATCAAAAATAACTGCAACTGGTGTCTTTCTTTACGTATTTCCTTCTGTTCCTTATTCGGAGTTGAATAAGGAATAAGGAACTGGTTCCCTATTCCTTATTCGATTTTAATATTTTTTCCAAAAAATTATGTAGATGCTTTATTTCATGATTTTAATGATTGATCCTTGCAATTCTTATGCAGATTTATCAAAAATAACTGCAACTGCTGTCTTTCTTTACGTAATAACTTCTGTCCCTTATTCGGAGTCGAATTAACCTGAACATTTTTTTTCCAAAATACTTTTTATGCAGATGCTTTATTTCATGATTTTTATGATTGATCCTTGCAATTCTAATGCAGATTTATAAAAAAAACTGCAACTGGTGTCATTCTTTACATATTTTCTTCTGTTCCTTATTCGGAGTTGAATAAGGAATAAGGAACTGGTTCCCTATTCCTTATTCGAGTTTAACATTTTTTTCAAAAAAAAAAAAAATATGTAGATGCTTTATTTCATGATTTTAATGATTGATCCTTGCAATTCTAATGCAGATTTATCAAAAATAACTGCAACTGGTGTCTTTTCTTTACGTAATAACTTCTGTTCCTTATTCGGAGTCGAATGAACCTGAACATTTTTTTTTTCCAAAATAGTTTTATGCTAATGCTTTATTTCATGATTCTTATGATTGATCCTTTCAATTCTAATGCAGATTTATAAAAAATAACTGCAACTGGTGTCTTTCTTTACGTATTTCCTTCTGTTCCTTATTCGGAGTTGAATAAGGAATAAGGATCTGGTTCCCTATTCCTTATTCGACTTTAACATTTAAAAAAAAAATATGTAGATGCTTTATTTCATGATTTAAATGATTGATCCTTGCTTTTCGTATGCACATTTATCAAAAATAATTGCAACTGGTGTCTTTCTTTACATATTGTCTTCTGTTCCTTATTCGGAGTTGAATTAGGAATAAGGAACTGGTTCCCTATTCCTTATTCGACTTTAACATTTTTTTCAAAAAAAAATTATGTAGATGCTTTATTTCATTATTTTAATGATTGATACTTGCAACTCTTATGCAGATTTATCAAAAATAACTGCAACTGCTGTCTTTCTTTACGTAATAACTTCTGTTCCTTATTCGGAGTAGAATAAACCTGAACATTTTTTTTCCAAAATACTTTTATGCAAATGCTTTATTTCATGATTTTTATGATTGATCCTTGCAATTCTAATGCAGATTTATAAAAAATAACTGCAACTGGTGTCTTTCTTTACGTATTTCCTTCTGTTCCTTATTCGGAGTTGAATAAGGAATAAGGAACTGGTTCCCTATTCCTTATTCGACTTTAACATTTTTTTTCAAAAAAATTATGTAGATGCTTTATTTCACGGTTTTAATGATTTATCCTTGCAATTCTAATGCAGATTTATCAAAAATAACTGCAACTGGTGTCTTTCTTTACATATTTTCTTCTGTTCCTTATTCGGAGTCGAATGAACCTGAACATTTTTTTTTCCGAAATATTTTCATGCAGATGCTTTATTTCATGATTTTTATTATTTATCCTTGCAATTCTAATGCAGATTTATAAAAAAACTGCAACTGGTGTCTTTCTTTACGTATTTTTTCTGTTCCTTATTTGGAGTTGAATAAGGAATAAGGAACTGGTTCCCGATTCCCTATTCGACTTTAACATTTTTTTCAAAAAAAAATATGTAGATGCTTTATTTCATGATTTTAATGATTGATTCTTGCAATTCTTATGCATATTTATCAAAAATAACTGCAACTGGTGTCTCTCTTTACTTATTTCCTTATGTTCCTTATTCGGAGTTGAATAAGGAATAGGGAACTGGTTCCCTATTCCTTATTCGACTTTAACATTTTTTTCAAAAATATTTTTATGCAGATGCTTTATTTCATGATTTTTATTATTGATCCTTGCAATTCTAATGCAGATTTATCAATAATAATTGCAACTGCTGTTCTCCTTTACGTAATAACTTCTGTTCCTTATTCGGAGTCGAATGAACCTGAACATTTTTTTTCCAAAATATTTTTATGCTAATGCTTTATTTCATGATTCTTATGATTGATCATTGCAATTCTAATGCAGATTTATAAAAAATAACTGCAACTGGTGTCTTTCTTTACGTATTTTCTTCTGTTCCTTATTCGGAGTTTAATAAGGAATAAGGAACTGGTTCCCTATTCCTTATTCGACTTTAACATTTTTTTCCAAAATAATTTATGCAGATTCTTTATGCAATGATTTGAATGGGGTATAAATTTTATTTTAAATAAATACTAATTCTGCTGTTTCTTATTTAGATTTGAATAAGGAATCAGGAACTAGTTCCCTATTCCTTATTCGAAAAAGGAATAAGGAACTGATTCCTTATTCCTTATTCGAAAAATGAATAAGGAATAGGGAACTAACTTGATGTACATTCATCAGCTGGGTTTTACATGTGACTCATTGTCCAAAGCTCGGCACTTGTATGTAGAGGGTTCTATGGGATAAACACCATATGGAATATTTCTCTTACAAGAAGAAACTTTCTCTATTATTCAGGAAAGTAGTCTATTTCATGAAAAAAATATTTTTCGAATGCTAGTCTGGATGGCAATTTCTATATTACTTTTGGAAATACTAAGACTTTTTTAAATATCAGGTTGTGCATGAAAAATTGTTGACCGGGTTCCCCACTTATGAACTTTTACAAAATTGCCTTTCTTGATATACATGACCCTGATCTTTGGACTGTTGAATTGGCTCTCAAACATTACACGTCCCAGTACTTGTTCTTGCGCAATTGACATTGACATAAGCAATAAACAAACAATTTTCATGGTATCCCTGTTTGAAGATAAAGTAATAATATAAGGTATATCATTTCCCAATCCGTTATAGGCCGTATATTTATGCTTAACTATTTCAAAATTCATATCTAAATGACAAAATACTAAAATGCACATCTTTATTCAAGCACTTTCAAGTCTAACTTAAGGAGTTGAGCTTCACACCTGGGTCTTTTTATGACATTGTATCAATGTGCCACACATTAATGCAATTTATTTCAAAATCTATCCAAAAATGACAGATATGGACGGGATTAAAAACGGACTGACAGGGACAAGCTCTTACTGGGAGATTTGTGAAGATGTCTAGTATCTTCATGTTTGTTTCTTACTCCAAAAGCAGCCTTATGCCTCCCATAACCAATGATTCATCCTATAGGTCGGGGGTATACGGAATTAATCTAAAAGCCAAATTGTGATCGCAAATACCCCTAACTGACAAAAGAGGACGCTCGGACAGATAGACAGACGGACAGATATTTGAGCAGGTCTCCTCTCAGGACGATAGTTTTAAAAAACATCGCAATAATTTAAAGAACATGCATTGTATTCTTAGAAGTATAAAAAAAACATCTAAATGACAAAAGTGAACGCAAATATGACTCTCATTTATGTTGTATTAGGGTATAAATTGTGACCTTTTTGCACCATTAAGTTTGTAGTTTTAATGGATGTTTTTTCAAAGTCTTTGCTTGGAAGTCTTAATTAGTATCACTGCACTTCTAGTAAAAGAAAACATGCCTAGTAAAATGCCTTCTTGTGCTTGTTTACTTTAATTATAATACAGTGTATAAAACATAGGAAATTGTCCGCCATTTTGAAAACCAAGATGGCTGCCGCAATAAATTTTATTGTTTTTGCATCTATTCTTCTCGTCCACACTTCAGTAGACTAAAATTAACAAAGCCTTAAATTAAAATGCCACAAAATGTGTATATATCTCGCCCATGGGAGAATTAAAGTAAAATTAAAAAATTCAATGGCGGCCATTTTGAAATTGATTTTTATAGGTCAAGGACTAAAAATACAGCCTTGGTAGAGCAAAAAATGAATTCAGCGTACTCAAAATAGGTAAGTAAGCCCAACTACCTGCTTGTACTAAAAAATGCCGTTAGGATGAACATTTTTCCAAAATCAAACCAGTCTATCAGTCGTAAAATATACCATTAAGTTTATTACCATCAGGAAAAAAACTCGTTTAAAATGTTTGATACTGTTTATCTGGAGGAATTTATACATTGAAATGCAAAATGATAATTAAGTACAGAATCCAAAATATGACAAAATAAGAAAATTGAAAAGATAAGAGACGGGTATAATAAGATATAACCTACCTGTTCAACAACAACAAAGAAATATTTTAATAAAGTGAAGCTTATATAAACGTCAAACGTTCCTCAGAAGTAATCGATAAAATCTGAATAATATATTTGATATTTATAGATATAAGGCATTTACATAAAAACCCAAACAATAAGTCTTCATGGTGAACCCTTGATAGAATTGAAAAGGAAAACAAGTTCACCTTATGCAGAACGGTCCTCTGTTAAGCAAGTACTTTTTCGCCTTAGTCAATTAATCTTATTTTTTAATTTAAAAAAAAATTGAATGTACCCTACACCTAAAATACAGACCACGGGTATTATACATTACCAACACTATCGATCCATTAAAATACAGCGTATCACTTTTTCTACATTTTATGACAATAAATTTACATTCAACGCTGCTTTCTTCGCGTGATTGATATCTAACTCGCTCTACCCTACCCTATATGACTCCTTTCGAATAGAGTACCAAACTGGAGCACTTTTCTCTACTCCAAAGTGCGCTATACAGGTATGTATGCAATTTTTAACATCAGACAAACTATCGCACTTTCGGTCACACAAATTAAAACAAAAATCATGAATTTCTCTTTTTCTAATTATGTTAAAGGATGGTAAGATTTATATATTAATTTATTATAGTTCTTTGTCTGTAGAATGCGGTAGAAAAGACTTTCATTGAAAAGAATTCAGCGTGTGCAATCCTGTTATCACTAGAAAAAATGATACATTACTTTAGAATGCCTACCAAAATTAGTGCCAAATTTTAAAAGCCCATCAAGATTGTAAGCGTATATTTAGATAAAATGCACGCCCATTTATCACAAGAATTATTTTCATACACGTATAAGAGAATTTTAGGACAATACGAAATTCATCTCTATTCTGATTAAGCGGTCATTTTGAAATGGCAACGTTTTGGTGGTACAGAAAATAGTTACATTTATCGAGTAAATGTCTCCAAGAACACGCTCTTCGAAACATTTGTTATTTTTAGGAAAACATTTAAAATTTAAAAGTTTTTCATATAGTCACAATGTTTGTGATATTTAAAATGGTATCATTCATAAAACATTGTTTACCAAAGACTTATTAAGCAACAAAAACATTTTGTTCTAATTACTGCAACATCAGAATATAACGACTCTAAATTAAATAATTTGATTGCACAGTAATGGCGACTGCCATCTTTAACTCCACCTTAAATAATTATTTCAGATTGCAAATCGAAAAAAAAAACAACGTCAGTAACTCAGTATTTAAGCAGAACTCAGTTAACACCTTCAGAAATTTGGAACCCAACTTGAAATTACATGAAATGAAACTGTACTTTCTTTAAACATTTAATGATTGTCAACATTGTGTACGTTTTTATTGGCAATGTCATGTGGTCCAAATATTCAGGAAAATTGAAAATTGTGAAATAGGCTTGTAAGATTGTTACATTTGCAAACATGGCAATATTTGTATAATCTTGTTAACATTTTCACTTTTTGTCTTTAAAGAAGACCTTTTTCTTGTAAATTATGATTGACAAAAACAATTTAGTTTTAAAAATGACATTCTGATTGTGTTTATTTCCATGCCAGATAACCCTGTAACGTAACTCTAGTCTTTGTTAAAAATGCCAATATTTCCTATTAGGGGCCTTTTAACTTTTTCTCACCTTATTATATAAGAATAAATAAGTAATAAAAGCATATAAGTTTACCTTTAAAGTAAATCCTTAACATCCGCTTAAGTTGTCCAACATCAATGCCTTCAATGCGTATTACCCGTTGAAGTTAATAACTTTACATACCCATCAAAGCTCGTATGGCACGTATGTTGTCAATATGCGTGACGAGAACTCTCTATATAATAGAGCAATTTGCAATACGATAAATGTAGTTATCATGATTTATCGTAAATATAAAATATCAAGAACTAATAAGAAACGATAGATAAAGCCTTTAAAAATGAATAAATTATTTCGTGATCGTACACTGAACAGATATAAAAGTTATTACCATTTTAATGTAATATGTTTATATATTGTTGGTAGCGATTTACAATTTCTAGTGTGATATCAATGATGACCTCCTTTATAGCGTGAAATCACAAGGGAAAGTAAAAATATTAGTAGATAAATAAATAAAGAATGTATAACTATAAAAGATGTTAAAGCTCCAAAGCAATTAAATTAATTCACTTTGATCAATCAGTTAATTATATTGGCTTGCAATCTGCTAGAACTTTGACAACACTTTGACTAATGAGGAAACTTGAAACTTTTGAACATTTTCATCGATCAACTATTGCATTCTGACCATCAATATTGTATTCTATATCAAGTTTGACCAACTAGTTAGCTTGAACTTGCACTTCCTTTTGTAAGGTCTTAGTGCCAAGAACTTTAACTCATGCCAGATGACGTTCACCTGGGCTTCGATACCATTTGTGGCAATAGTGCATAATAATAATAATAATAATAATAATAATAATAATAATAATAATAATGACAATAATAATAAGAAGAAGAAGAAAAGTAGAAGAAGAAGAAGAATATTATAGTGTAATGTTAGCTCTTCTGAATTAAGTTTACAGACAATTAATTTCTCAAGGAGATACAAAACAAATTGCATTTGAAACTTGATTGATGCTATTAAGATATTGATGCTATTAAAATATTAAATTGGTGCTATTAAAATATTAACTTATCTATATATACAGACACTGTTAACGTTTTTGTCAACGCACGTCTGATAGTCCGGCTAGCATATATTGTTATCATATTTGGCGGAATAAAAGTGTAAAACATTTGGAAAACAGAGTCTGTGTATGTCTTTTGAACAGCATGCTTTCAGATCAAAACTCTGATAACAACATGTTTCGCATAGATAGCATCATTTACTATGCCTGTGACACGACTTTATTATCCTATAAAATAATATTGCACACTTTGATACATTATCAAACAAATGTTTTGCAGTCTTCCATCAAGGTCAATGTCACTCAAATAAAAACTTCCAGACGATGTGCTGTCCCAAATAAAGAAAACAAAAATGCATATAGAAGAATTTCACCAAGTCCATACAGGAAAATATGAATATGTTACAAATTTCCTATTCATGTTATTTTCACGCTTGCGTTATATCGATAAAAAAGCAATTAAAAATTTTAAAATGACAAAAAATATAATAATGTTAACGAAGATAACATCTGCCTTTGTTACTGCGCATATAGCTGTAAACGAATATACCTCTCCAAAGAGCTTTATTTGTTGACACCTTACTTTAATTGCATCGAATTTAGGTCCTCAACAAAGGGGAGCTGTATACGTCAAGACGCTCTTCAAGTTTATGTTTGTAATTGTCATCATCATCATCATCATCGTAATTATCATCATCTACATCATCATACTCATCATCGTCGTCGTCATCCTCCTCCTCATCATCATCATCATCATCAACATCATCACTACCATCATCAACATCATCATACTCATCATCAAAATAATCATAATCAGTACAATATTATAGATATCATCAACATCATACTTTTCATTATCTGTACATCATTATAAATATCATCATCATCATCATCATCATCTTCATCGTCATCAACTTCAACAACAACAACAACAACAACAACAACGACGACGACGCATTTCCATCATTCTCATCACAAGTACAAAATCATCATCATCATCACCATCATTACAAGCACATAATCATCTTGATCATCATCTCCTTTTTTTGGACATTATCATCATAATTGAATATCAGTTTCATTCAATCTTTATAACCAGTATATCATCATCTTCATAATCATAATCAATAGTTTATAAGTAAAATCATCATCACATCACAATCATCACTACCATTATCGGTACCACCATCATTATAATAAGCATCAGTACATCATCATCAGTACATCATCATCCATACGTCACCATCAGTACATCAGTATCGGAATGTTGAAAATATGTATTCATAATAAAAGGGCCACATATTTGAGCAAGTCAAGTTGAAAATATGCACTTGATGCATCTCGATGTGAAACTGAAAATATTTATTGATTTATAACGAATTTTAATAACATTAAAAATGCAGTGAAGGCGCCATCGGACTTGTTATTAATCGATGACAAGTGAATGCAAAATGTGACAATAATTATAATAGAATAAGAAATAAAATGACACCTTGATATGAAATACTCTAAAAATCAATGGTCCAAGTTGTCAAATTTGTAAATGTCAAATGTTCGCAACGTACAAACGCAACCAGCTGCAGCGTTAAAGTATTAGAAATGGAAGGCAGCAAAATAACTTAATATGGGTGTTTCCTTGTGGGTCTCTACAAAAGTTGACATCAAGGTCAAAAAAGGCTCTGTCTTTAGGGTAAATTCTAAATTTAGTAAAATGTTTAGTAATCGTCCCTTCATCCAGCGATGAGCAGCATTGCATACACCACTACACCTTTTATAAAAGTTCTACATTACAAATCAAATAGCTTGTAAACATCATTTGCACGGAACTACATATTAAATTATTATGCAGGATTTTAGATATGCATATTAAATATGATGCCGCTCTAGTTGTCACTGTACTGTACAACCATTGAATGGATTATATTCTCACTGGAACTACAGATTTCTAATATATGGACCTTCATTAAAGCTGCTTAACCTACCCTCGTATATGATTGTAAAACATGGTACACATATCATCTGGACGCTCAGGTAGTTGGTATTTAGAATTGTCTAGCATACATCACGGAAGTTTATGACAAATCTTGTCGAAGGCTTGTACATTTGTCTCAGACTAGTGGCTGGTGGTCAGTTTTGTTATATTGTCGTATACAGGGGAAATTCTAACGATTCTCTTTTGAAAGTAAATAAATCAAGAAAAAAAATATTTCTTATTCATTGAGTTCTATACATAAATAAGTTATTAGTAAAGAAGACTATTAGTAAGTTATGACAAAAATAATATTTGATAAACAACATTATATCTTAAGGTTGGATTATCCACTTAACATTTGATTATACTGGTACAACATCCTAAAACAACTTAATTAATAATAACACTGTTCTAGAAATATCCTCGACTGATGTAAAATCGCGATGTATATTAATTCGCGAAATCTGTTTACACTCGCGTAGTCTCGCTAAATCTCGTCGCACCTGCTACCCTGTGACGTCATATTTACTACAGTGTTTACTCTACCGTATCGTCTGACCTACTTGTGGAAATGCGCTTTATTTACAGGTATTAATGAGTTATTTAAGAAATTATTAGAACAAAATAATCTCCAAAGTAACCATCCTTATTCTTTTTAATAAATCTTTAATTCGTTTGGTTCATGAATGAATGAATGTCACGTGACATAAACATTGAAACAAATTAAGGCCATGCAAATTTTTTACAGTGGGTTTTCAACACCCATATCACTTACAGACAAAAAAAATGTTTTTATTCTTTTCTTTTAGGCAAATCCTCAACCTATCAGGAAAAATATAGGCTGTACTCACCTGCAGCCCTTACTTCAGCCTATAAATGTGTAAAAGAGGAAGGAATGTCAGTTCTGAGGGCTTCAAAGGTTTTTTGTGTACCTGAAATTACCTTAAGGGACAGGGTATTAGGAAAAGTTGATCCAGACACGTAGTGATGGGTAAAACTCCTCTTTTTGAACAGTATGAGGAGGCTAAAATAGTTATATGACAGAGTTAGCTAGGCTATGGTTATACTCAAAATGAATGTATTGATGTTGCCTCACAATATGCTGTTGAGTTGGGTAAACGAAAGAAGGAACAAGGTTTATCAATGATGTGGATGAGAGGTTTTCTTTCTAGATGGCCAGAAATGCGTGTAATTAAACCAAGAGCCCTCGAGTTTGTACGAGCAAAAATGGCAAAAGAAAGTGTTGTAATGTCTTACTTTGACAGTCTAGAGCAATGTTTAAGAAAACATGATCTTTTAGATAAACCGCACTTAATCTATAACATTGATGAGAAAGGTGTATCAGTTGAGCACAGACCTCCTTACTTTGTAGCTGGTTCTGAATATACAGCTCAAGCTGTTACCTCTGGCAAAGGTAAAACTGTAACAATAATTGGTGCTGGTAGTGCAAGTGGTTCTGCTGTACCTGCTTATTTTGTTTTCTCGGAGAAAAGGTTTAATTCAGAGATGCTAAAGGGGGTGTCACCTGGCACAGGTGCAACTTTTTCTGATAATGGATGGTCAAATATGGAAGTCTTCCATAAGTATATCACAGAGCATTTCATAAAATTTGTGCAAGACAGAAGTCAACCATTACTCTTATTTCTTGATGTCATAGGTCCCATTCCTCTCTGATCCTTGCTGACTGGGCCAAAAAGCACAATATTATCATGTACTTTCTCCCAGCACACACAAGTCACTTACTCCAACCTTTGGATGTTGCATGCTATGGCCCATTCCAAAGGATGTATCATTCTCAGTGTCATAAATTTATGCGTCAAATGTCTGCATCTATCACAAAGTATAATATTTGTGACATTGCTTGTCGAGTGTACTTAAAAGCACTGACTGCAGAAAACCTGCTGTCTAGATTTATGAGAACTGGTGTTTTTCCTCTTGATAGAAATGCAATTCCAAAGCACAGCATGATGCCATCTACAGTGTTTGGGTCTGAACAATTAAGCTTTAGCCAAGATAGTCAGTCTACTGTGATTGGGAGTATTACTGTCCATGATGATTTACATGAATTAAAGTTGGAGAAAGCAACAAAAGTAAACATGTTTCGGGAAAAAAATTAACAAGTGATAATGTTATGAAAGCAGTAGCACAACATTTCAATGAACAGAAAAAATCATTAAAAAGCAAGAAATCATCAACCATCAATAAGCAAAAAAGAAACACAAAAAATATTAAGAAGGCTAAATTATCAAAACCTACACCTACTCATAGCAGTCCTCATCCAGGTCCATCACATATAAATGTTGTTAACTCTTCTGACACTTATGACAGTGAATGTGAAGATAACTGTGACACTGAAAAATGTTGTGTTTGTGACTTGTTTCAGCCTGCAGAGTTGGCAAACTGTGTCTCTCTTACATTTGTGAAATGGGCAGAATGTGATGGAATCACAAATGGTAAACCCTGCAGACACTGGACCCATTTGAAGTATTGCTCACCAGTGAGAGTAATTAGAAGGGGAGACAAATTCTTTTGTCCTCACTGCAAATCTAATGAAGAATAAACTAATCTGGACAATATACACTGTAAATATGTTACCAGTGGTTAAAAGTTTTATATTTCAAAGTTAAGTGTTATTTTGCATTTTAAGTGACTGAAAAACAAACAATTATCATTAATTTAGCCTAATTTGACATCTGTGTATTCATCCGCGAATTAAAATCAAGTCCGTGTTGATACATTACTTTTGTTTGATGCTAAGATTTACAGTAAAAAGTGTTGTGTTGTGAAAACATTTATGAAGGATTATTAATGAAATTTGGAGTAAGGTAAGTGGATATTTTGTTTTCCTTTTAAATTAAAATTATGTCAACACATAAATGCCTAATACCGCGAATATACATTAGTCGAGGGTACATATCAGACAAAAATGATAAAAATACTTTCAAAAAGTGGATATTTCATAAAAGAACCTATCTAATATTGCTGTTAACATGAAAAATATATTTTGATTAATGTTTTTTCCACTGTTTCTGTATTAAAAACCAGTGTGTGAAATTTTATTTTCATTAAATTTATTTTGCAAGCTGTTGCTTCTCCATACCGTGTTGCCCGGTTATATGCTTGAAAAGGAAAAGTTTGAAAAACGTACAGCTTGAAACTAACATTTACCTTTATTCTGCGATGAAGATTGAAATGAAAATAATTTTAATGAGAAACGCAATCGTATACCGCTTTTCCAATCTAGACATACCCCGACATAAAGAGCAGACATAACATGCATTCATCTGTCTCAATTTTTGTCATTAAATGTTTAATCTTAAAGATTAAACAGTCATGTCAATCAGCATTTAATAGACATTTATAGATAAATGTTTGCCTTTATCTTCTCCAACTTTTGACAGATTTGTTTTATGTCTTTTTGACATGTGTTAATATATCTTTACTTATTTTATCATTTAATTAAAGAATTGATTTAAGTTATGCAAATGATTTTGCAATTGATTTAGAAGTTTATATCTTGAAGATATTTGTTTCATGTGTTGTTAAACAGTGTTTATGTCTTTGTTTGCTATTACATGTTTATCTTTTTATCAAACTCAAACCACACACAAATCTTTTAAGGGTCAAATAAAATAAATCATCTACCAGTATGTGAAATGATTATTTGTCGTTCTCTTTTGTTGTCATACCCCCCCCCCCCCCCCCGCACCCGCCGCTGATATCAATTTTGTATTTTGCGTAAATTGTTATCTTTAGTCATATGGAGTGCATGTTCGTTTAAAATCAAAATGGCGTCACAGGTATGTGGAATTTAACTTTTTCGAGTATTCTTAACAAGTTAACAATGAATCTTAACTTTAGAATGCATTATGAAATTTGAATGTATATGTAACAGATCAATATGTATTTCTATCATTATTTGCCCATAATGCTTCTGGATTGTCTTCTTTTTTTTTTTGCTTATTTCTCAAAAGCTTTTCATTCTGTGTGTCCTCTTATAGTTTCCAAAATTTACTCTCTTGCATGCCAGCTACCTGAATCATCCTTTGATTCTGCTGCTTTTTCGCAATTATAGTAGTACAGTTTTTGTAATTTAGTACTTTGTATAGAAGTAAAAATATTATATATTTTTTTATATTTTGATGTTGTTTTTTTTTGTTTTTTTTTTTTTTTTTGGGGGGGGGTGCTACTTTTATGACACATAATTACAGATGCAGCACTATTTGCCACAGGTGATAATCTTTTAACATTCTGTAAAAGCTCATGTCTTTCCTTTCTCATTTAAAAGAAGCAAATATTTACCCATTTCTGAGGCATAATGTGCCTTTGACAACAATATGTCGATTTTACAGCATTTCCCCGCTTTATCTCATTTTAACTGATATGTCTTGACAAAAACACACATATAACACCTAATTTTATTTTAGGTACACAAGTTAGTCAAACTTAATGTTGGCGGAACACGTATGACAACAACAGCCGAAACATTAATGAAGGATCCCGGAAGTAAACTTGCCAACATGCTAACGAAACACGATGTTTTTCATAAGGATTCTGATGGAAGCTTCTTCATTGATTGTGAAGCTGAAATATTTAAAGTCATCTTGAATTTTCTCCGATTTGGCACCTTGCCAAAGGTAGAAAAGGTATTACAATTGTATGATGTTGCAAAACACCTTAATGTACAATCATTGATAGATAAATTGAAGTCATACCATGCAGTGAAGTATGAAAACCAAATGGCTTCCTTGCATCAGCGATTTTCAAACTTTGAAGGAGAACTAGGGAAAGTGATCAAGAGAATAGAAGAGATAAATGCTGCACCAAATGAAGCTAAAGCCATTCATTTCTTTAGAAGTCGTTGCGAATATTGTTTTTCTCAGAAATATGAACTAAAGGCATGCGGTACCAGTATTTATGCTAACATTTTCATGAACAATATGAGTGTTGATGATGAATTTGTGGCGTTACTAGCTTATAACCTATGTAAACTTGGTTATGCAAAACAAATAGCTAAGAGGCGGTACAACGAACCTTGCAAAGGAAACCCTCATGGATATTGGCACGACGGCCTTCAGCTGATCTTACTTACAAACTAACTTAGTTTGAACAACGTATTGTTTTGCATTTCAGTTGAAATGGAACTAAAATTTGTCAACGGCTGAACTGTAATCAACTGTAAAAAAACCCATTTCGTTCTCTACCCTTTTCTTATATATTCATAATCATAATCACATTGAGTATTTATGTACAATGAAAAATAAATATAGTTTCAAATAAACCACTCTATATGTTGTGATTAATTTATAAAACAAAAGTTGTCAGTAGGACAATGCACTCAAATATTTTCAGTGCTTGATAGTAAAAAAGCCTGGATGATTAACAGAGGGGAAATTCCATCTCGAAAACTAAATCACATATAAAGGACCATATCTTATTCAAAATCCATATCACACATAAGTCATGGAAAGTGACCTGAAATAAAATTCCTAAATCATGAATTAATTTCAAGCGGATACTATCAATAATTTTGAAGATTGACGATGCATGCATACGCTTTAATTAAAATTTGTGGAAGTTCACAAAGGGTTACAAGTCAAACAAAATATATGCCAGATCTATTGACCTTTGATCATGACCACCAGTTATGATAACAGAGACATGTAATGGAATTCAAGTGAATACTCTCAGAATATTCGAAGATTTGATGTATTTATGGTCACCTTCTGATTCAGGTTGCATGCAAAACAAGGCTTATTAGTCAGTCAAATCATTGCTAGAGTTATGGACCATGAATAGTTATCTCAAATTATGTCTTTGCGTACAAGATTTTCCCACGTTTCACAATTCAGATACCGGAAAGTGATTTCAAGTTATGACCACATTTTAACTTCCTTTAGTAGTATCCAAGATTGATGTTGCTTGCAAAACTTTGACCAGGAATTTTCTAAGCTCACAAAGTTCCAAAATTATGTCAAATCCAATGTAAGAGTTATGTGACTTGGACAGTGACCACCTTATATGATCTCAAATAAGTGTGGGAAGAAACAAGTGATTGATTAGATACGATGTTGCACGTTAAACATTTATTAAAGCCACTCGGTCCAATGGTATTAAAAAAACATTAGTCAAGAGTAACATAATAATCAAATAGTCAACTTGTGCAATAAAGTTATTTTTGAAACGAACTTTTTAGTTACCGAATTATTCTCAGCTTTAATAATTCAAAAATTAAAACTTAGCCCTTTGAAGTTGAAGGCACGAGTATAAAACCTAACAAGGCAGACTGCTCCTCCAGACAGTCTTACCAGGCTCTATACGGCTGGTAGTCTTGGGTATTTTAACATTAAAAGTCCTTAAATTAAAAACAGATTATTCCAAATTCAAAGCTGGGAAAATCAAGTGCACAAATTCAGCAGGTTTGTTCATAAAGTCAACGGCAGTACACAGGTGTTCAGACTGGCTGCATAAGTTTTGTTGCAATCATTTGTCATACAATAGTTTATTGAAGTTTTGTCTGAAAAACGCTGATTTTCTTATTTTACTTATATTCACAATCCATAGCCTGACCACTTTCCAGTATAATTATAATTATATATTAATATCAAACCAGTTCTGCCGCCGTCAATAATTTGAAATTGCCATCCTGTGTTTTAATAGATCATTTGCGGGCACTGTAAAACGGGCGCTCATTGGCGGTTTGTGATATATGAGCAATGTGCGTATCTTTCAAATAAATCCGTTTTGTTTGTTTTTGTTTTTTTGGTTTTTTGCCATCAGCAACGATTTGCCGAAATCCGGTTTAGTTGAGAACGTGTGTCTTAAAGCGGATTGAACGAGCTTCTCATGGTACGACGAACATCAGCTGTACTCGGTATGCGTGCAAAATATTCATCCAGTTTAAAGGTAAAATAAGTGTGTTTCTTTTTTTTTTGCTAGATTACAGATAAGATATTATTTATTACCTCTTTTATTAAATGTGTCCTTAATACGATTATAAAACATTACTTATTCAGTGAAACCGCTTATAGTTTGATGAATCAGATATTCACGCAGTTTCACATTACGAAAACAGTAATTATTTCTTTTTTAAGGGGAAACATTATATGTTAGTGTTCCTCACAAATTTGAGCGGGCTCTACACTTGATTAAAACTTGAAAATAAATAAATATAATAAAAAGGTTAGGGAAGAAAATAAAACATGAACGGTCTTTCGTTCTACGCACATCACAAATAGTTAAGTGGAATATAGGCACGGTACGGTGTTCCGTTTGGACAATCGTGATAATTTTATTTCGTCCTTACCCGCAATGCACGATGATACGATGGTGAAAACGCGATGGTACGATGACACGATGATGGAAACACGATGGTACGATGGTGATAACATCGCGTTTGCACCATCGTACCATCGCGTTTGCACCATCGCGCCATCGTGTTTTCACCATCGTGCTATCGCGTTTTCACCATCGTGTCATCGCGTTTTCACAATCGTGCTATCGCGTTTGCACCATCGTGCCATCGCGTTTTCACCATCGTGCTATCGCGTTTTCACCATCGTACTATCGCGTTTTCACCATCGTGCTATCGCGTTTTCACCATCGTGCTATCGCGTTTTCACCATCGTGCTATCGCGTTTTTCCATCCTCGTGCCATCGCGATTTCACCATCGTGCTATCGCGTTTTCACCATCATGCTATCGCGTTTTCACCATAGTGTCATCGCGTTTGCACCATCGTGCTATCGCATTTTCACCATCGTGCCATCGCGTTTTCACCATCGTGTCATCGCGTTTTCACCATCGTGCTATCGCGTTTTCACCATCGTGCTATCGCGTATTCACCATCGTGCTATTGTGTTTTCACTATCGTGCTATCGCGTTTGCACCATCGTGCTATCGCGTTTTCACCATCGTGCTATACAGCTTTCACCATCTTGATATCGCCTTTTCACCATCGTGCTATCGCGTTTTCACCATCGTGCCATCGTGTTTTCACCATCGTGTCATCAAAAAATATATTACTTATAAACTAAGTATCAGTAATATATTTTTGATAGAATTGTATGCATTTGTATTGACATGTGTTTTGAATGAGTTGAAGTATATGAGGGTAGTATAGCGGTGGCACCCTTGGGGTAGGGTTGGCCCCACGCCGATAACCTTGGGGTAGGGTTGGCCCCACGCCGATAACCTGTGGTTAAGCTAAACATGTGAATAAGGAAAATTACCAAATTTGGTGTCCAAAACGTTATACATATAACATTGACGCAGAACATGTTCAGTTTCAATGTTGATCTCTCCATTTAAGTATTGTTTATCATGAATGAAAGTGAATTTTAATAATTATACGACTATACCCCAGCAGAGCTATTCAAAAAGTGTTTTCTTACGTCTGTAAGAAAACACTTTTGAATAACCGTTACTTTCCACGTGGATTTAATACAGTTGAAATATAAGGTGTCCTGCTTGGGCCAGTTAATGGACTCCTATTAACACGATATTTTTTCTATAGTCTTGCCCGGCTTTATGTATTTTTATAGATGAAGTAGCAAGATTTTACATCCTCGCAAGTGTAAAAATCTTCGCGATAATTAACCACAACTTTCGCATGTTTCTTTCAAGAATTGTAACTTATTATTTACAGTACCAGTATCTATAGTGAAAGTTCTTAAAAGAATGTTAAATCTCGCTACTTATCTATGTCATAGGGTGAGAAAAATGTGCAGCCTGACCGGGACTCGAACCCGGGACCCTCGGAATACCGTTCCGCGGCTCTACCGACTGAGCTATCCGGCCGCTTACACATCTTCTCCCCTAAATAGTGAACAGTTCTGAACCGTGACATACTCCCCTGCTATATTGAAATTCGTCCTCGAATTTCACAGAGTTACAGAGCAATGTAAATTAAACTCTGAGCTATATCAGTCACGGTCCCCCGTTGGGCGCCAATTGTCGCAGCTCAAACGAAACAAAGGGGTCGTTGACTCTGCTGTGAGTTCTGGACCTGGTGTAGAGGGGTCTGTAAAAAGACAAGTATGCGCAACTCAAAATATTTATTCTTCTCTACAACAAAACCGTGGCCTGCGCCAACAATTTCTCAATTCAAGTGCGCATGCGTTGTGCAGATTAGCGGGGAAATTGAAATATTAGCGAGAAAAGTTAATCGAAGATATTGAAAAGGTTATAAAGTACTATTATATATAGGTAACGGCTATTGGATATGAGATACGAGCTATGAGTATATGAATTAAAGAAATAACTACGGAAAACAATAAGGGACATGGACATTAACATTGAAATATACAGAGACAGGCATGGTCACGAACAGACCAAAAATATACAGCACTTGGCAAGACGGACAATGTATACTTGACCCTGTGACATCTATTAACAAGAGCCAGTGCGCTCGACTATTCACAGTGCTTGATAGTTAAACAAGGGCCTGAATAATGTAGAATTTTCTAAGTTCAAAGGGGCCATAGTGCTGTCAAAATTCATAATTACAATAGCTCTTCCTATTTTTCGAATAGTCGAGCGTAAACTAGAAATTTTGTCAATCCGAACGAAGCAGAAAAATAGTGGAGCGTGTAATTAGATATATATGGTTTTCAGTCATTTCCAACAAAGAGAGTAATAAAGAAAAATATACTTTTTTCATTACATTTTATAGGATTCGACCTAGCCCTGCTTATTGTAGGTCGAAATTGCACGAGAAAATGGCATGATTCATACACAATCTTATGATTAAGATTATGGGTAACACCCTTGGGATTTTTCAGAGACACTTTCAGTGTTTCCCACCAACCTAGAGGTTAACTGGTTAGAAACCCAGGTAATCCTCGCATGTATCAGTGCTATACATGTACACTTGGCATGTAAAAAAACCAAGAGATCTATTCAATAAGAGCTAGAGACTAGTTCCCGGACTCCCTTGTATCTCATAGCTGTCTCTAGAGTCTGCTGAGGTAACCCTACTGGAAATAAGTGCTTGCACTTTCGTAGGTTATCCTTGACCGCCCGGTCTAAAGAAAATCAATCAATCAATTGATTGATTTCACATTCCTTTATAAATTTCTATCACAATTGAGCAATTAACAATTTAACATTTCTGAATGTGATCACATCCGTGATAACATTCGCAACTTGAGCGTTTATCAACTCAGGATTTTGTTGTTATTTCTGCTGATCCCTCATCTAAACGATTTAATGACGTAACACTGTACAAAGCGCTTGAAATAGAAGTCAAAAAGCAAGACCGCTTACGGAAAAATACTCTTAGACAGAAATCATTGGCAATGGCTGCTCAAGAGAGATCTTGTTGGAGAAACGGGCAGGTAATTTTTATTAAACGTTTTCCTTAATGCTTAAACAACAATGCTTCAAATCACAGTGCCTGAAAATATTAGCACCATCGTCGTTAACAAAAGCGGTCGTAAAATTTCCATATTAACTTTAGATTGATAAACGTATTTCATTTTTGTTATTGCTTGCTTTTTTATTTACAAATACAGAATAAATATATCCTTGTAAAATGATGAAATGACGAAATAAGTTGGTGAAAAGACTAGTGCCATATCTGTTAGTTTTTATTTGTTTGGATCGTCAGACTTGTTTGTGTTTATGAGAAGTATCTTTGGGTTTTACCCGAAACTAAGCATTTTGGTAGCTTTGTATGTATTTGTGACGCCTCCGAATGGAGGTGAAAAAGTTGAACATCAAGCTTTGACAGTTGGCGCCAAACAAGTAAGAAACTTCGGATAAATTTTGTGATAATTTTCTAACCGCATGGCAGACACTTTATTGGTCATTTAAGAAAATGCCATTGCTTGCACTGCGTGTAAGTGATATTTTCTAAGGAATATGGCGGATTCTAGAGTATGCTGCACCTTCATGAATATTGCCCATATTGGTAAATTTTATGTGTGATTTTGGCTGGGTAGGGGTAAATATAAATTGCTGTCAGTCATTTTTATAAGGAGCAATGCATGCAAACTATTATTTTCTTCAATGTATGTCATATATCATTGGATAATGCTGTGCAACTGGTTATCTTCATGTGAAACAGATTTTGAAATATTTGGAATTGTGTTTCTGGCCACACTGGAATACAGAATTGTTCATTTTAGGTCCCCTGCCCCCTTATTCTTATAGATATACATGCTTATATTCAGCTCCATAATTATTTACTTTAGTGTTAAACAACATGTTTACAGTGAACAAAATATATCGAAATTAGTAAGGGTTACAAACTCTAATTTAGAATAATATAGTATTCCTCAGGCTGTTATCTTACAACTCCCCAAGGTCGAGGGGTTTACTCGCTCGCTTTGGAAGCGAGAAGTCTGAAGTTCAAACCCCAGTTCAGGCAATTCAATTCTTATTTTGTTTAAGCCAAATAAACATTGCATTGAATATCAGTGTTGCAAGTAGTCTTATAGCCAATTTACTACAGTTATAACACTGGAAACAGCATTGGTGACACTATACAAACGAATTGGTTTATAATCATACAACCTTCACCTTTCTGACATTCTGAGACCCAAACAATTTCAGCGCCTTCTGTGCTTTGATTTAAGAAGTAGGGAATTATACTATTTACTTCACTATATGTATTGCATGTACATAGAAATTTTTCCCGCATAAATCGTGCACTTAACAAGTTGAATAGGCATTTATATTTTGCCCCTCCTACCCGCTGATAAAGATTTCATGTCAATACAGCTTTGTGTTACTCCGGTTGACACATCCTCAGTTATAAAGTGTAACATTTCTTCAGTCACGTCCACTGTTATAAAACCAAAATGGCGGAAAAGGTATCTATAATTTTATTTGTTTTATTCTTAACATGTTTACATAGTGAAAGATCATTGAGTTAAAACAAAACATGTATTTGGAAAACATAATTGAATTAATATACAATGTATAAATCGATTAAATATATGTATATGATAATTTTATGTTGATAGCAAGATTTAAATCGTCTTTAGTACAATTATAGAAATAGCGTCAATATCAAAGAGACAACTTTGCAACATTTTTTTTTCTATTTTGCACTTAATTTCGTTGTAACGAACTATATCGTTGATGTTATTTGACACCGACATTCTTCTTATTTTCTTTTAAAAAAGTTGGTCAAACTTAACGTTAGAGGAACATGCATGACTACAACAGACGACACATTAATAAAGGGAGGAAGTAAACTTGCCAACATGGTGAAGGGATACAACGTTTTTCCCAAGGATTCTGACGGATGCTTTTTCATTGACTGCGATGTTGAGATGTTCAAAATCGTTCTGAATTTTCTCAAATTTGGCACGCTACAGCACACGGAAAGAGTGCTAGAATTGTATGAAATCGCAAAGTACCTTGACGTGAAAAAGTTGTGTGAATGCTTAGAAACTCACCATGTTGTGATCTATGATAAACAAATGTCGTCACCATTAACCGGTTTAAACTCCCCAGCAGTCATTATTATGCTGCTGACCGTTCCAAGGCGGCGCCCCACTGTGTTCCTCAGATGTATGTCTATGTTGTTTCATACTGTTTTGGTGACACTTTTGCTTGTGTCCCTTGTTGTTTTCTCGTCTACGGTAAGTATCTTCCCCATTGCCTCTAGTTTTTATTTCTTTGATTAACCCCCCCCCCTTCCCCCGGTCTCCTGTCCCCTTCCCCTTTGTGGGCCTATTATTATTTTCTTTGAATTCCTAATCAGTTACAAATTATTTATCATTTAATGATTAACGTGTCGTTGCCCTGTCCTTTTTGTGTTTGGGGTCCGCCTGGGCTCCTTGCCATTGGTTCTTGTTGCTGGGTCATATGGGGGTTGCGTTCATTGAACGCCACCTTTCCTTGTTGATCTTGTTTTTCATATTCTCTTAAAGGAAGCGGAAACGAGTCAATCGTCATTTTCTGGTGTCCTGAAACAAGTTATCGAGGCCATAGAAAATAAGTTTGCTGCACCGAATGAAGCCAAGGCTATTTATTTTTCAAAGAGCTATTGTTCTTCATGCTTTCCTGAGGTATATGGAGGTACAACAGCCGATTTTTATGCCAACATTTATCTTCCCGATATTTGTTCTAACATCAACGATTTGGCGTTACTCGCTTATCAGCTGTGTAAACTTGGTTATGCAAAACATATAGCTAGAAAGGTATATAATGAAAAGTGTACAGAAAATGATTCGGTGAGCCACTACGTGCACAAGCTTATTCTGCTGCAAAACTGACAAATGTTTGAACGTTTTATTCTGTTTATATAGTAATACTAAAACAAACACTGAATGCGTGATACAATAAATAGATATGTAAGTAAGGTCTTATAAGTTTGGTATGCCCCCACAAAGTGGGGAGCATATAGCGTTGCACTTGTCCGTCCGTACGTCCCGAAATCTTGTGAACGCAACTCCTCTTAAACCGGGTGGCAGATTTTGCTTAAACTTCCAGTGATGAACAACCTTAATGTGTAGATGATAGTAAAGAAAAGAATTTTTGCTGCGACCAAATTTAACAGAATTATGGCCCTTAGTTGATTTTTTCACTTTATACTATGTAAAAATTTTGTGAATGCAACTCCTCTTAAACCGGATGGCAGATTTTGCTTAAACTTCCAGGGATGAACAAACTTAATGTGTAGATGGAAGTAAAGGAAGGAATTTTTGCTGCGACCAAATTTAACAGAATTATGGCCCTTTGTTGATTTTTTCACTATATACCACATAGAAATTTTGTGAACGCAACTCCTCTTAAACCGGATTGCAGATTTTAATAAAAAGTTCCACATAAAAATCATACATACAGATATGCATGCTCTTGTTTACGAGCACATCTGCACGTAGGAGCATTCGTGTCCTTTGGACACAGTTATAGTTTTATGTAGTGATTGTATATATACCGACATACCGGTAAATGTCGTTTAGAAAAGTGAGATAATTATTGTCATTAAAAGACTGAATTTCCAATATGTAAAAAACGTTGCATTTGAAAAGTCAGCGTGTTTAATACAGTCCAAGCATCATATTATTTTCATTATACGTTAAATTGACCTTGTTTAAGACCTGTTTATTTTCAGTAGAGTAATCTATATACCCTGTTTTTCATCTTAACATTAGCACAATACTTGGCCTTTATACCAACCTTTGATATCTAATTATAAAAACTTCATAGATTTGATTGGATATAGTCTGGTCTCTTGAAATACTAGAAAATGGTTTGAAATTTTCGACCATCATTGGGAAGTGGCGGCCGCGGTCTTCTAAGAATAATGTGGAAGACCAGGCATGCAACAGTACCGCTACAGAGGACTTGTATGTCGGAGTTCCTCATCAGTAAGGTAAAATATGATATAAACTTTTACTGGTTGCTTTCTGTTTAAAATTTAAAAGAAATGTATAATATTACAATATGCTGTCTCAGTAATTTGAATATGAACGGTTTGTCTGAGACTATTAAAAACCCCTCTGTACATATTATTACTGCAGCTTTCGGTTGGCTGGAAATAGTGCGTCTATGTTTCGTCGCCAGTCAGGCTGGCTGAATTAAGGTTATAATTTCAACAATTTTTGAGCACCGTACTTTGCTATCTGATGTGGGCATCGATTAAAAGAATAGTTTGTTACTTCTTTGGTTATTTGAGGGACTGGCCTTTCTGGCCATAGAGGATTTAAAATTGGAACAGTCCCACATTTAAAGCACCTATACCATGTCGTGACAACAAGAGTCGGGTGATGCTCCCCGAATATGTTTTGAACACACAGAGGTAGTTTCTTGTTGATATACTTGAAGTTTAAAAGTCATGGACAAAGTTCACACTGTAAAATGATAAAAGGCAACTAAGGTAAGACAGAGTTAGGGTTTTTATATATTGCATCCTTACTCAATGCGATATATCCACCTTTTAAGTTTCTTGTTGATACCTCTTGTGGTTTCAGAATTATGGCCCGGACAAAACTCACTGTGTAAAAATAAAAAGGGCAGTAACTCCAAAATTACATAAGGCAAAGTTTTGGTTCTTATGCACCTCCACTTCTACTTTATGAGATCTATCTACCTACAAAGCTTCTTGTTGATACCTCTGAAGGTTTCAGGGTTATGTCCCATACAAAGTTCAAAGTGTAAATTGAAGAAAGGATAATAACTCAAAAATTAGGTAAGGCATAGTTAAGGTTCTTTTGCACTGCACATCTACCCAATGAGATCTATCTACTTACAAAACGTCTTGTTGATACATCTTGTGGTTTCAGAGTTTTGTCCCGGACTTATTTCAAAGTGTAAAAATGAACAAAGGGCAACTCTAAAATAAGGCAAGGAAGAATAACGGTTCCTTTGCAATGCACTCCTACTCAATGAGATCTATCTACCTACAAAGTTTCTAACTACAAATACGTCTTGTCGTTTCAGAGATATGTCCCGGACAAGAAAAGCCGACGAACGGACAAACAAAGCGACGACTAAAAATTCGATGCTTTTATGCAACACATGAATCTGGCAGGATTCCAAATTAAAAAAAACGGAGCTTTATATACACTGTTGATTCTTTCCTTTTTTTTAGCCTTGACATACACAGTACCTATAATTGTCCATACATAGAATAAATGTAGAATTAAAGCCAATGATTTCCACTCTTTTTATAAAGCCCAAAATAAGGAGACATAGTTTTTGTAGGGCCCTTCCTTCCTTCCTTCCATCCTTCCGTACGGACCGTGTCCGGTCCATAACTTTGTCATTTATGGATGGATGTATAAATGTGTAGCACATTAGGGCAATGTGTCATGTGCAACAAATGGGTCTGAAGTCGTACTGACTTTTTGTTAAAAATGCACTGATGTTCGTGTCCAATCTACACTACAATTCTGATTGATTGATGGATTATGAATTATTATGCATAAATGTGCTGGGCATAATAGCAATGTGCAGAGCTTTAAAATTGTGTCCTTACCTCAAATGCCATGGTCACACTGTACAAGTCCTGCACATAAAAAGGCATGATGTGTTTTTTTTTTTCTGTTTTTTCGCAAAAGAACATTGCTGTCTGGGTCTGGTCAACCGACAACTGTGTCATTCCTGAATGGATTTAAAACTGATTATGCAGGAATATGTTTGACATATGGCATATGCGATGTGTCGTGCATAGGAGTCAAGTATCCAATTCAAAGGTCAAGGTCACACATGTTTGTTAAACTTCACGATTTTGAATAGATGGTCTTTTTGTGCATAGCTTTGTCATTCATGGTCAAACTTGGAGTATGCAGAAATATGCTGCTTATAAAGATGATACTAACTATGTAATAAGCAACATTTAGCTCAGAAGCCCAAAGGTCATACTTGAATGTCAGAAGTTCTTACATGACAGTGCATTGATAGTCATATCCAGTCCATGTTCTTTTGTCATTCAGTGACAGATTTTATAATATCTTCATTTAAAGATATAATTGTTTAAAACAACTTGTGATGAGTTTGTAGTTTTAAGATCACGGTCACGCTTTTAAAAAAGTACATCGTCATCAAAAAATCTCATTATTGAATGGATTTTGAAAGAACTAAGCATACTTCTGAGGCACATACAGAAAACTTGTCATACTAGTATTCAACAACCAGGTCGACAGTTTAAAAAGTAAATTGTTAATTATTGAAACACCTTACATTTAGGATTGGACATCGTGAAATTGGGAGATCTATTGCTTTTTCCCCAAGGTCAAAATATAAAGAAGTATTGTATTTGTTTTTCAATTCTCTCTATATATAAACTGTTTTTACACGGCTTTAAATGCATTTAAAGCCGTGGTTTTAAGAGAGTAGCTGTATTTTGTCGAGAAAGAAAATTGAGTGTTGAACTACAAAAGACTTGAACATGTTGTTCAAAGATAGGATTATACTTCATCGCGCACCTGCAAAATGATCTCATTCGGACTGTTTTACTGTCTGGTTTAAGCCTGAAATCAGAATAAATTTAGTCTGGGAGTCCGAGTGGAAGCAGGAATTAGGAAAAAACAACTTTATCCCGTTATCGGGACTAAACTAGGCAGTAAAACTTTAAACGTATTTTTTTAATCATATCAAGTACTAAAGCCAATCTTTGGTGCACCACATTATTTTTCTGATATTCTAACGATTTCATAGAATAAAAACCTATTTTACCCTTAACAAAAAAACCCAGTCCGATTGAGAGCATTTTGCAGGTGCGCGATAACGTAGTTTCCTACCATTTGTTGTTGCTGTAAAACCCTT
>NW_026861738.1:0-5000 GCF_026571515.1 Ruditapes philippinarum | reverse complement strand
TTTTCCATTTATCACATATTCAAAAATAACAACAGTTTATAGTTAAAAAGAGCCATTTTTCATTCTGCCCCCACAGTCAGTGTAATGCTAACATAAGTGTGCTTTAACTCTATATTTGTATATAACGCAAATGACATCTTGTCAAAGTGTTATTAGACTAGTGTAATATCCCTTTTATTACATGGCTTTGGTTTATACAGAATTTATTTTATTTTGATTGTGTAGGAACCTATTAGCTTATAAACACACTTACGAATCTGTTCCTGGAACCAACCAGTACTGAGCAATGAGTGTAAAATTTCTTGCTCAAGGAAACAATGACTTGTCCTGTCAGGGTTTGAACCCATGCGGCTAGCGATCATAAGATTACTAGTCCGAAGTGTTAACCACTCAGCCATCCTGCCACTAGTGTTAACCACTCAGCCATCCTGCCACTAGTGTTAACCACTCAGCCATCCTGCCACTAGTGTTAACCACTCAGCCATCCTGCCACTAGTGTTAACCACTCAGCCATCCTGCCACTAGTGTTAACCACTCGGCCATCCTGCCACTAGTGTTAACCACTCAGCCATCCTGCCACTAGTCAGTGATTAATCTAGATGTGCGTCTTGCGTAAAATACGCATAAAAATCGAAAAAGACGCACAGTTTCAAAATAAGTGCGTTCAATTTGACGCATGCAAATCAGGTGGTTTATAATCCAAAATATCACGATTAGTGATTTCTATGTACTGTTTGATTACTTTAATTTCATCAGTTGAATATTTTTTCAATTTCTTCAGTTGAATAATTTAATTTCCGATGATTACTTGTGCAAGAATTATCCCCTATTTGCTTGAAACGTTAAATCCCTGTGATAGGTAACCGCCCATTATCGGCATTAGCCAATCAGAGCGTCCATTTTGCATGAGAGCGAATCGCCTACAATGGTGAAATATGCAGAGATCTGCCTGCGCCATTGGCGCTAAAAATGAGAATGGCACAGGAAAATCGTCAGCAAAGGGCCAAGGGTGCATCTAAAATCTGTACCAGACTTATATTGTATGTTAATAAGTCATCCAGACAAAACTGGTACCAACAGCAACAGGTTACCCATTCCCCTGTAATTACGCATATTCTTGAGTTTATCCATTTCTCTATAGCATTTTTCCAAGTTATCTACTTACCTTATCCCTTTCCCAACACAGATAAGCATATTTAATCCAATAAAGCAAACAAAAAATCATTAATCTACTTAATATTTTAAATAAATATCGGTAACTGAAAAAAAAAGTGTTGCTATTTTAAGAAATGCTGTAAGTTACAGTAGATTCTATAATCTGACAGATCTGTGTAAATTGAATTCCCCTAAGGTCACTCAAGTTCACGCGGAGTGTAAAAAAAAAGATGTCTATTACGTCATCAAAATATTTGACAGGGTGATTAACCAATCAGGGAAACTTTGTGCAGATCTGTGTATGCTTTCTACACAGAGGCATACAAGGAGCAATAAAAGTCATCAGTATGTATACAGTGTGATAGGGACATTTTGTGCAAATTACGAACAATTAAAATGGATAATGCACAGTAATAGACATAAGTAGTAAGAAAATATAAATTATGCAAATTAGATTTTTGAGCAGCCAATAAAAATTGTTTTGCCTGAAATTAATATTAGTACCAAAAAAAACTTTTTTATACACTTTAATTATTTAATCGCTTGTTATAAAAACATGAAAATCATGTCAAGGATCTGCTATTTAAAAAAAAATTCTGCTAAGACGCATTTATTTTGCTACATGACTCATTGATTTTGCTAAAGGACTCATTGTTTTCAAACATGTGCGTCATCTGACGCATTGTAAAGAATTTCTAGATTAATCACTGCTAGTGTTAACCACTCGGCCATCCTGCCACTAGTGTTAACCACTCGGCCATCCTGCCACTAGTGTTAACCACTCGGCCATCCTGCCACTAGTGTTAACCACTCAGCCATCCTGCCACTAGTGTTAACCAACCGGCCATCCTGCCACTAGTGTTAACCACTCAGCCATCCTGCCACTAGTGTTAACCACTCAGCCATCCTGCCACTAGTGTTAACCACTCGGCCATCCTGCCACTAGTGTTAACCACTCAGCCATCCTGCCACTGGTGTTAACCACTCGGCCATCCTGCCACTAGTGTTAACCACTCGGCCATCCTGCCACTAGTGTTAACCACTCGGCCATCCTGCCACTAGTGTTAACCACTCGGCCATCCTGCCACTAGTGTTAACCACTCGGCCATCCTGCCACTAGTGTTAACCACTCAGCCATCCTGCCACTTAACATGGCTTTATTACACTCCTGCGCCATTGTGTTATCTGTTTTAAACATAATATATTATTCTTTGTGTTTGTTTCATCTTGATTCAGATTATGGTACTTGGAGAGTGACAAAGGCAAGAACATGGTGCGTTTATCATTACCAAAATTTGCTATTAATTATGCACGGAGACAAAAGTATATGAGGGAAAAGCATGGACACTACCAAATCAATGGAAAATCAGTGAATGGACCTAGAATACTTACAAGTATGTAGACCATATTTTAATTCATAAAAAGTGTAAGTACTGTTAAACAAGTCCTACATCTTTCATTAGAATTTGTCTATGTTTATTTTTTACCATATATCTATGTAAATTCATAAATACTTGACCTACTGGAATCAAAGGTGATAAGCCTTCGCCACCAGTAAAGAGCCAGGTCAGCCAGCACATCTATGTAGTCTGACCAGGCTCTATACTGTTGGTAGCTCAATTTCTGTATTTTGAAATTGAAATCCCATAAACTTAAAATAGACTGTTACAAATTCAAAGCAGGGACAATCATATACAGAAATTCAGGAGGTACAGGGTTAAATAAGTCCAACAACTTTAATGAGAATTAATTAATTATAGTTTCTCTGAAATTGTTTTTGACCCTGAGCTTAGTTGAAGTTTAACAAAATGAGTTTGGTAAACAGAGAGCTGTCCAACTAATTAATGGGAGGTACGTGTTTAAGCCTAATAGTAATAAGGTTCATAAAAGAAATGCTATCTTCCATTGTATAACTTATATAATGATAGGACCTCAACATAGGGGAATAGTTTACTTAATGCTGCATATATCAATTAAAAAAATAGTTGTATTTTAATCTTACCAGAGCATAATATGTTATATATTTGATAAAGATGAATTACTGTGATCAGGCAGTATCGTCCGTCCTTTTGTCCTTCTACCCATACTTTCCTTCTGTCCTCATTTTCCTTTTGTCCACATTTTCCTTCTGTCCTCATTCTCCTTCTGTCCTCTTTTTTCTTTTGAAGTATTTTCCTTTTGTCCTCATTTTCCTTCTGTCCTCATTTTCCTTTTGTCCACATTTTCCTTTTGTCCTCATTTTCCTTCTGTCCTCATTTTCCTTCTGTCAACATTTTCCTTCTGTCCATACTTTCCTTCTATCCTCACTTTCCTTCTGTATTTTCATTCCTTCTGTCCATATTTTCCTTATTAATATTTCCTCACTATCCTTCTGTCCTCACTTTTCTTTTGTCCTCACTTTCCTTCTGTCCTCACATTCCTTTTGTTCACATTTTCCTTATGTCTTTACTTTCCTTCTGTCCACATTTTCCTTCTGTCCTCATTTTCCTTAATCTCTGGATCAAAACTTGATAGAGATGTTTCTTTAAATCTTAGCTGGTGTTTTTCAATGTTGTTCAACAATTTTTACATTTTGAACAGAACTGTGCCCTGGCAACCAAAAGGACAAAAGGAATAAAATAAAGTTTTTAAAGGAAATTCAAGTAAGAAATGGTAGTCAGACTTACGAAAAATTCTTACAAAAATGTTTACTGCGTTTACTCAATATTGTTGTTTTTGATTTGTTAAAACTATTCAAGGAAACTGTTTGATGAGTTCTATTTTGCAGTATTTATTTCTGTTGATTTTGATAGTAATTTGTATTTCACATTGAAAAACTACATGTACTACATGTAGTATGATGTACATGTACCTATCAGAGTTGTTCAAAAAGTTTGATTTGTCTAAAAAATATGATAGTTATGGAACAAGGTTACTTTCCTTAATCAGGGTAACTACATGTATCATCCTTGATCCTTATAAAGAGAAAACATAAATGTAAATAATCCAGGTAAATCTGATGGTAAGATTTTGAAATAAATTAATGACATTAATTCTTAGTTTTGTGACATTGTACTGCATTCATTATAGCAAATTGAGACCTTGTGGCAACATTGACTCTCCCATACCACAGTTGTAAATTAAAATCCTGCCTGGTACTAGGAATTTTTCATGTGAATGAAGCTATCCATGTTTATATAAGGTATGTGATTTGTTTCAGGTACACCCTTAATTTATAACCAAAAAAAACAACATGATTTTGCATGGAGGGACACTATACATGTTGGACATGAAGACCTAAATAACTAAAGATATTTGTATATGTTTACAGAAAAGGGCATACAAATAGAAAACCCTCAGACATATATTCACCCTCCAAAACCAGAATGGAAACCGACACGTAAACTGCCAAATGACTTTAGACTTCAACGGTTTATAAAACCTAAGAAAGAAGAACAAAAAACGTCGTGGAATGTGCTTCCTGAAGTCAATTTTACAGAAGGTAATGATATAATATCTCTCTACAGTTATGGCTTATCTCAAAAGATGGACACACATAATTATGACATAATGATCAAGAATTGTAGAGTTTGTGTTGCATGGAAGTACATGTGATCCATGCTGTTTGCTTACAAACTCTATTACAAGTACTAAAGAAACTGATAGCGAACAGCATGGATCCTGATCAGACTGCGTGGATGTGCAGGCTGGTCTGGATCCATGCTGTCGCAAACGCATTACGTTGGTTTTGTCGTGATGCTGTACATATATATTTTTTCCTCATGGCATGCATGCATTGTTTACATTGGATGAACATGGCAATAAAGATGTTTATTTAGCTTATACTGGTAATACTTTTTAAAAAA
>NW_026861737.1:0-21686 GCF_026571515.1 Ruditapes philippinarum | reverse complement strand
CCCCCCCTGTATATAGCGACGGTTCTGTCTTTAGTGACCATAGTTAAGTGCACCGAACAGTATTTACTATATAAATGGTCTGTATGTAGCGACTTCCTGTCTAGTCCGTACAACGACCATGATTTAGTCACCCGTTACGGTATTTGAGCCGTGAAAACAGCGACTTTTGCAAGGGAGCCAAGGCTTGAACTAGGTGACGACTTTGGCGAAGAAGTCGCCTTCGGATCAAGCGACTTGCCTAAAACAAACTTCAAAGAGATTTGAAGTCGCCCGATTTTTATATACTTTTCCGTCATACTTATTTACTCCGCTAGGGTCTGTTAATAATTTGTTTTAACTCTCAATTACAACCAATTACCGTTAATCGCTAATTAAGAACGCGTGTCACATCAACAAAGTTCAATATACACGCCGCAAGGCAAGAGTTCACTATGTTTATCTTTCTCATTACGTATTCATGTGATTGACCGAATCCAGAACGCGCGTTGTATCTACGGCAGTTTGCATTAACCAATTGGCGACACAGCAATACACTGTGGCTGTTTGTTGACAATTACAACAAAATGCGACAGATTAAATCAATTTTCCTCCGATAGAATGATTAAAGACACCTGCATATACATAATTGCTGCGGTGTAAAGATAAACAAATGCCAGACGTCTTAAAGGCGTGGTTATGTTTTGAAACCTCGATTGTTAATTTTTTTCGGAGCACTTTCTCTGTAGAAATTATTGAAGATTGTATCTAATGTTTTATTTATACATTGAACTCCGTAAAGTAAACAGGTGATTATACAAAATTAAATTCTCTACAGTAACATCTCATTAGTAAAATTTGAAATTAAACATTTTTTACAAACAAATTATCAATATAAATTACATTTTAATGAATATGTAACTTTTAAAAATACTAAATGTTATGCGTGTAGTTTTATAATCTTAACCAATTATACATGCAATTTTAATACTCTCTTGTTTTTTATAAATGATATTTGATATGTTTAATATCAATAAAAATATAATTAAACCCTTAGTATGGTACTATCCTGCTTTTCAACAAAATATTGGTATTATATGTTCATATATCCGAATTATGTAGAGACTGTCCACAGTGACTCCCTGTCTATAATGACCTTTTTTCTTTTCTCCCATCGAAGGTCACTGTAAACAGTCTTTACTGTATATATGAATGTATTTTAAATTCGAGCATCCTCCATGCTTAAGATGAATTCAGGACCTACACGGTGTTTGTAAATGAATCAATGGATATCATTTAAAAGAAAACAAAGACAGGATATAAATGAACAAAGGACAGAAAATAAACACATGTTTAGTAGACTGATAAGACAAAATGGAGTGTATCTGACGCCATTGTAGCATAAGGTGAATTTCAAAACGAGTTGATTTCATAAAATACATACTTATTTAATTTGTTCTTCGCTTTTGTCACGTTCAAGTGTTTCATTTCAATCAAACCTTATTCTTAAATGACCTGATTTTTGACCTTATTGGCGATGAATAATTGTTTATTTTCTGAAGAATGTTATTAACTGAAAAAAGAACGATTATACATATTTGTGATGACCATACACCAGACGGGGAAGCACCATATTTTCCAATATAGATTCTTTATAAATATCGGTTGGGTGTAGAGCATCAAGCAATAAACATTAAAAATGATACTATGATATCTTAAACAATAGTTAATTTGGATTGCTATGAGAGCTTTGTAATGCATTTTCTTCAATATTATTTATTATTACCTTTAGTGAAATATGACCACCAATCAAAACCAATGATTTGTTTAAACCTCCATTTTGGGCCCGTTTGAAAATCATGCCCAAAAGAGAAATCGTATCCGGAAAAGGTAGTCCCAAAATCAATCGCGGCTACAATAAGTTTTTTGTCATTTTGTGTAACAGCCCCCTCTTAAATAATCCAAATTTTAAAATCACTGCATCTTTCGTTCTAGTTTCGTTTCAGAAAACGATAAATGTATACTGTGTTTACAGTAAATGCATATAATATACATTTACTTTCGGATTGATATCTGTACCTTGCATATAAACATTTACTTCCTGATCATTATACCTACTTATAAGATTATCCGTTACTGTATGTAGTATTTATGAAACAGAAAAGTAAACTGATCTCAAACACTTTTAATATAAACTAATCAGGAAGCAACATTTACGGAACGAATTAAAATATGTGTTTACCTGTGATTGATTTTACAAAATTAGTCAAGCCGAACTGTTCGACATTTTTTACAATTAATTATATAATTGTAAGATTGCCAGATAAATAATTTAAGTCGATTTCTTTTCTTTTTATTTTGTGGCTGGTGGCTCGAAGTAAAACTAATGCCTAGACCATGTACTCGTCAAAGACATTATAATATTTAACTCTTTTATTTTCTGTTATAGTTTTCATTCTATATACGTGACATCTTTTATTAAAAATTCTTTGTAACCCAGCTAGACTTGAGAGAGATTAAGATTCAATCTATTTCAAGCATTTTCATATGCTTGAACAACAACAACAACAACAACAACAAAAATAGAAAAAGAAAGACACGCACACGCACACGCACACGCACACACACACACACACACACACACACACACACAACACGGCGAGTTCGTAGTTTTTAAATAAAGTAAACGAATTCCGATGTTATCTTTAACTTGTGTTAAAAGATACACATACATTGCTAATCATATACTGATATATTTTATTTTAATTATAAACACATTATTACTGAGTTGTTTATTTCTTTTGTGTTAATATACTAGCAGATACAATAGTAAGTGATAATTTAAATACCCGATAAACAACCATTCTTTATTACATTTATGACTTAAAAAAACATAATGATTGATATACAGAACAGAACAGAACATTTCTTTTATTTCATAGACACAGATTACAAAACATACATTTTGTAATAACATGGGAACAAATAAACAATTAGTTTACAACATAATATATATGTTACAGCATTTTTAACTATAACTATACTGGATGGTGAGATATGGGGATGGTGATCATATCTTTATTCTATCATTATTAAAGAAATTTCAGAGCATAGGAACAAACATCAAATTTCATTAAGTATTTACAAATAATTATGATATCAAATGTTCAGTGATTCAGTATGCATTACTAATTGTTTAGTTTCATGTATGAAGCGAGAGAAAAAGAAATTTACAGTATTCATTCTTTGTTTATATATATGTACATGCATAATCATGTGACATTTACTTGTTCTTAACAAAAAAGTCAAGTAACACACAGAAAAAAGAAAATAGAAATTCCAAACTCATACATAATAAATAGTGAATAACATAAATTACAAGTACCATGTATAGAGAAATTTAAAGAATAAAAAGAAAAAAGAAAACAGTCAAATATATTGTAGCAGGAATGCCTATCCTTACATTTTACTGATAGAATCTCATTTTCAGAATAAAATATAAACAATGAATATTTTTCTTTAGCCTTATTTATTAATTGTCAATACATTTAGTATCTTTTCAAAATCATTCAGCTGGCACTACTTTTTCTACCTATAGTGACCCTAAGCATAACTTAATGCATTATTTCATGATATTCATGCTATTCATATCATATGAAGCCTTCAACTTCAAGGGACTGACTACATGTTTGAGAAATCTGTTGTACATGAGGAATTTCATTGGGTCTAGTGATGTTCTCCTTGTCTGGCGGTGTGGTAGATAAAATCCTAGACAAAGCATGCTGTTGCCTGTTGGAAAGTGTCCTGTAATTGGTTAGAGATTGTGGATTTTTTGTGTCCAGTGACATGTACAGCATGGGTATCTGGCACATTGCTGTCCAGAAGTGTCTGACACAAGTGTTTTCTGACACTTGTGTTTGAGAGGCGCTTGAATTGGGGATCAGGTAGGTTTGCGTTCTCTGCCATACTTTTTAGCAGTCTGTTTATTTTGTTAACTCCTATTGGTTGTGAAAAAAACCATCTTTCATTGTATGTAGGATTGTCATTATTTGTCATTTTAAATAGATAAAAAAGACTTTTATTGTTCTATGTAGTTGAAGGTCTTTTTTCACCATATTTTTTGTAGACTTCAATGGGACAGCGGCCAACAATATTTGTAGCATACATTCTTGGATGTGACTTTCGAATACTGTGAATGTCTTTACCAGTGCGAGTTTTCGTCTGTCTTTCATTAAATTGTAAATTCTCCTGTCAGTAAATTCCATAAAAGATTTTGTTAGCATATATAATATAAATCATTTTGTTATATGATAGTGAATTGCAAATATCTATCAAACATTTTCTATTTTATTATGATATATAAATATATTCCTACTCATAGCAAATATTTATTAATAATTATTATGATATGTATATATATGATATTCCGACAATAAATAAAATATTGACTTGCCCTACCAAGATCACTTTCAAAGCAAAAGGTAATATCAGCCCAACATAGCTGTCTGTGTTCACTGCCACCATCTCTCATTACATATTGTAGAATGTTGTTCAGCCATAGAGTGTTGATATGTGCAGCTAGGTAAGAAGTACCCAACTGTTCTGAGGTGTACAGAAGTTCTATTTCGTCATCATTTTGTGTCTGCTGCTTTTGGTTTATTGCAACGACCTTGATTTTATAAGTCCTTTTGTTTACCATTTAATACTTCACGAATCTTTCCACATTCATACCCATTAACTAAACTTATTACATAATTGTGTCTTTTCAGATATATTTCAAAACTGCTGATCATACTTCGTAGTGTGACTGATTCATAATCATCCCCATTCTTCTGGCACACACTGACAATAAACTGACATAGGTACAGATTGAGCTCATAAGCAGGGATTTCATGGATTTTGCGATTTTCATTTTCAACAACAAGGTACGATTCAAGGAGTCTTTGATGTAATATTGTTTTTCTTCTTGTCTGTGGATTTTCATTTTCTTTAATGTAGTTTTCAATTTCAAGAGGAGGTGCAACCCTGTTACATTCAAATGTTTTGGAAATATTTGGCAATTAGGATACTTTTTCACCAGTAGTAGGAGAAGTTGTTCTTGGAATCTGGTTAGGTTAAGCACTTTTATTTACTTTTTCAGGGAGAGGTGAAGAAATGACATGCAAAAGGTTGTAAAGTTCTGAGCTGTCAAGCGTGTCTAGGATTGAAGTTTCAAACAAACTATCAATATATGAAGATTCAGGCTTGATGTTTTGACTTGAATTGCCTGTTTTTGAATAATAAATTGACTGTGCATGTCAGAATTAAACATCACTAAATCATCAGGAAGACCTTTTACTAGTCCATGTTTTGCAAGTGTCAAAATTTTCCCATCATTGAATATTTGTACCTTATACAATAGCCATTAGGTACCCAAGGGGATGTATTATATCCAAACTATTTTCCCCCCTTTTCCCAAACATTTAAACCACCACTTTATGTGTTCACCAACACGAAAATTTTACTTAAATTCCATCTTTATTTGTTTGGCGTCCTTTCTATCCTGGCAAGGGAAGTAACTCCTATTTGTTTACATTATTAAGTTATACTGTATACCTCCCCTTGTGTTTGTGCGTAGGAATACGAAAAGAAGTTCTCACGTGGAGTGTGAGATCAGTCCATGTGCGATAAGATTTTCCACAAGCGCTATTTTAGTAACATTTACGGATTTCCATCTGGTTAGTGAGAATCTACATTTTTATTTCATGGAGCTCGGGCTTCAATATCATGTATAAGTGTTGATTTTCTCAAACGAGACAACGTACTTAATCACTAAATTTAACATGAAACTTCAGATGAACATATAAACAAGTACTTTGTTTGCATATGATGTTTATTAATGTATTTCAAACAAAAGTTTTGACATGCGAAAATTTTTAAAAACTATCGATTTTACCTTGGAATTGGAAAATGCAAAATGAAAGTTTAATATTAAACAATTTCTGGTTGTTTTGAAACCTTTTGAACATTAACGTTTTAATTTTTAAATAATTAAATAGATAATGAAAGCTTTTTTATATCAAGCTATTGTTCGTTGTTTGTTATTTAACGGCACAGTGACACATTTCTAGTAACACCTAACCGAAAACATTTTAATTATTAAATTTTAAGTCAACAAAAAGTTCAAGTTTTCAGTCAAAACAGTTTTGAAACAAAGGCAAATATACACAAATATTGATAACGTGTTAGCACTTCCGAAGCATATATCACAGCAAATTACCATGTCAAAAGTGGGAACTAATTCAGCAAAAATGACTTCTCTAAGAAATGCATTTCATATTTGGTGAACTTTTCCAGTTTAAAATAAACATTTGTGATAATTTTTTAAGCAATGAACCTAATCAAAAAAATTACCAAGAAATCCAAGGTAAAAAAGTGGGGAGATGGCCATAGCATACTAAACTTATACTAAAATGAATTTTAGTATGTTCTGCCCTCCTCAAATGGAAACACATTTTTGATTGTGAACATGTATTTAACGTTTTTATATGTATTTCTAAGAACATGGATCTAAACAATGAGGTATAGCGCTCCTCAAATGGAAACACATTTTAGATTGTGAACATGTATTTAAAGTTTTTAAATGTTTTTCTAAGAACATGGATCTTAACAATGAGGTATAACGCTAAGATTGAACCTGAAAATATTACATAAAAAAGTTACAGGATGGTTAGCCTTAAAGAAATGGCCTCTTTTGAAAACAATAAACATGTATGGCAAGTTTGAAGTGAATAACCTTTAAACGTTCTGAGAAAACGGACCTAAAATATAAGCCAACGCCGAAGAAAAGGTCATGACAATAGCTGATTTTTTTTCTCCGAAAAGAAACAAAAAGCATCGTCTCCTGTTAAAAGGCGAGAATGTGCACATCTGGTGTGTCAAATATTCAAATATAACATCTCAGACGAACTACCTGCTCATGACAATTTGAAGAGATATAGTGATTTTTCAAGACATCGGTTGAAATCATAAAAATTTGTTAAATGCGGCTTGCTCCTCGTTCGGTTTTCATCTTGCTGATATGTTTACTAATGTAAAGTTTAAAATCATTATATGATAACATCCAGTCTACTGATTACGCATTTACTAACTTTTTAGGAAGCACATCTGCTATGACTATAACCAAATTACTTGATGCATTTAAGGAAGGCAGGGAAACAAAAATCACCTTAAAGTGTGACGAAGCAAGACAGAAGACGAAAATTTAAACGATTTGGTTCGAAATGTTTTAAGAGTCGTATGAGTCGTCCAATTAAGATATTCAAGTGTTAACTGTTCTTTCTTTTTGAGGAATGGTGAATGACTTTTCGTACTCTTAGCATTATCAAAAGTGATTTGTTTTAAACGTGTACTGCAGTTCCTTGTAATACATAATCATTGGTTTTATATTTAAATCAAAACAATTGTGAATTAGAAAGTATATGTTGGCACATTTAGAAAAAAATAACATATGTTAAAATACGCATGCCTCCTCTGCAGAATCAATACGGACATTGCTTCAGTCTTGTTAAACAACCTCCTCATATTCGTTAGATGTTTGGGTATCAGCATAAACAGGATTAATGAACATATTCATATCTTCGGTTGAGTCGTTGCTAGGCAACGTGACAGTGTTTTCAAGGTAACCTAGTGGCACACTCCCACTAGTAGTTTCTTCCGGTATAGCATACATGTGATCTGGGGAATATATACAAACACATATTACAAACACAGCATTCCCTTATTATATTAAATAAAACACTATTAAGATGTTAAGAAGATCTTCATATTTTTACATGCGGTTGTAAAAATCCAATATTGGTCAACTGTTTTACCTCTTCTTCAAGTTATGTCGGTAAAATAAAAGTTAACGCACGTGACATAAAGTGTCTAATTATAAATCTGGAAGAAAAATAATAGTACATTGTATCCGGTTTCTTGTAACTCTAGCCTGATAAGCAATGATCATATGTAGCAGTGAAAATGATTTTCAAACATATATTTTTTGTATCGAACCTTAAATCTTATTAAGCTTAAACAACTCTGGTTTCTATTAAAATGTAAATTTCCTGACCTAGCATTTAATGAAATGACTAATTATTTTCTGAATGTTAACTTTAAATGAAAAATACATTTTTTCTTATATTCTGAAACAGGGTGAGTAATCATAAGAGTAAGAAGTGGTATGTATAAATTTATATAAAGACAAACTGATTCTGAACAATGGTTTACTCATTGAAACATTTTCGTTCAGTTTAGGACATGTACATTTTGTACTTGTTAAACAGATCTGTGGTTAACCTTTTAATCATTGAAATTGCAAAACTGAATACGGATCAATACATTTAATTTCAACAACAGCATGTCAAGTGCTCATGTAAAATGTCTTTACAAAAAGAAAACAACAAATAATTTAGATTTTCTTTTTAAAAAGCATTGAAAATGTTGGCATCTTAAATTATACAACATTTTGTAAATAATTATATGTTTTGTGTGAAGTTAATTCTTGTATTTTTTGTTTCTTACCTATTGTGGCTGATTTGTACCATTCGTGTTTTCGCCCCGCGACCTCGCCAAGCGAAAAGTCTAAAATTAACAAGTTAAAATGGCAGGGGCGCGCAGCGAAAACAAACTCAATAGCGCGGGCGCGGGGCGGAGTTTAATAAATAAAACGTCGCCCTGTGGTGTCGCGAGGCGAGCTTTAAGAAATTAATCGGCGGGCTAATTAGCGGTGTCCCGGGGCGATGTTAAATAAATAAAACTTCGCCACATGCCTTTGCTAATTAGCGTGTTTTCATCCCGTAACCCCGCCAAGCGAAAAGTTGATAATATACATGTTAAAATGGCGGGGGTGCGCAGCGAAAACACACTTATTAGGGAGCGCGGAGAGAGATTTAAGAAATAAAATGGCGGGTTCGCGGTACGAAAACACGTTAATTAGCAGGGGGAGTGTTATTTATTAAACTTTGCCCCGCGCCCTTGCTGATTTACGTGTTTTCGCAACGCGCTCCTGCTATTTCAACTTGTAAATTTTCGACTTTTCGCTTGGCGGGGATGCGGGGCGAAAACACGAATGGCACAAATCAGCCACCATAATTACCTGAGTCAGCTGTGTTTCTACATGCAGGTTCATACTCATTCTCAGCGTAATCTTCCGAGCCTTCATTTAAAACAGCTCCACGTCTTTGTGTAATACTGATAAAACAAATCGGAAAGAAAATAGTTATTAATACAAACTATTTATTAATGTTTACTATAATGAATACTTTATAAATAGTTTGATCGGGACATATAGCATTGTATATATAGCTTAGTATACTGACCACCGTTTGTGCTGGGCCTGGTTAATCTGTTTTGATTTTTATAACTAATAATATTTACAGGTAAATGGAAGTAAAAAGGATTTTGATTTCAACTTTCAACCGGTAACGACAATACGGTGTATTTTTAATTTAAAGTCCAAAATATTTTTTCGGTTATGAAGACAATTACACAGGCGGCAGTATCAGTGTTTGGACACCCCACCCCTATCTGCCCCTGGACCCCTACTACAACCCTGAAAAAAAATTCAACACTCTAAGGCTTACTATAAGGTACCAAATACAAAACCACCGATGAAATTATATATAAAAAAAAATTTCCACTATCAAAATTATAGTTATAGAAAGGTGTAAAGCCTACTATATGTCCATTTGCCAAACAATGTGGAACACGGGAAATCGTCGTTTCGGCGACTGAGGCGCATTCCGGCGGAATTTCGCTGCATCATTCATTTACATCAATAAAAAGAACTTGAATTCCACAGCTTACTTAATTCAAGTCCAATGAATATCAATATTCTATCGATTTTTTCTATTTCACGGTATTTTTTGACTTGTCGTTGCCATTTTGGATTCTGATACCTGTGTGTTATACGCGATCTGATTGGACGTCCAATTTGGCTCGTCCAATCAGATCGCGTATTTCAACCCAGGTATCAGACTGCAAAATGGCTACGACAATTAAAAAAATACCGTGAAACAGAAAAAATCGGAATGATAGTGATATTCGTTGGACTTGAATTACATAAACTGAGGAATTCTAGTTCTTTTTATTAATGTTAATGAATGATGCAGCGAAATCCCGCCGGAATGCGCCTCAGTCGCCGAAACGACGATTTCCCGTGTTCCACATTGTTTGGCAAATGGACATATAGTAGGCTTTACACTTTTCTATAACTATAATTTTGATAGTGGAAAAAAAAATTTATATATAATTTCATCGGTGGTTTTGTATTTGGTACCTTATAGTAAGCCTTAGAGTGTTGAATTTTTTTTTCAGGGTTGTAGTAGGGGTCCAGGGGCAGATAGGGGTGGGGTGTCCAAACACTGATACTACCGCCTGTGGACAATTATAGATAAAAAAATTGACACATCTTAAGTAGCATGCACATATTTGCTGTTTTGATAGAAATGTACATACTTCATACATTTCACACATAAATGTATGTACTGAACGTGCAGTTTTATAATAATGGCAAACCATTTCACAAGTTGGGTATGATATCTTGCTAACGCTAGTATTTAACGACAAATACATGTACCTTTTTACAGTTGATATAACTGTTATGATAATTGCAATGACCAGACAAACAAATAATACAATCAAAAGAGCTGAACTAAATCGCTGATTTAAGCTTGAAGACATAACGTCCACTGTATCTGTTAAATAAACAAGATCAGTGCGTAAATATATATAAACTTGTACTATCTTATTGAATATTATAAAGCCATAAATGTTCTATGAAATTAAATAATGCAACTAGATATCTCAAAAGGAAACAATACAACAGCATTTAACGATTATATTGATGTATATATGTATTTCTAAATTAAAGTACTTTATCAAATTATTTAGTTTGTTTAGCGGAATTTATATTATTCAATGCACTCAATTTGTTAGAATATTAAACATAAATGGAAGAATTTAATCTTGCCAATATAGCATGAGCCTGTTTCTCTATTACATGTAAAGTTTTTGCATTCACTGCTGCACTGTTTGTTGCAATGGTCCCCGTAGTATCCTAGTTTGCATCCCAAAGTACATCTACTCGTTATCGAATCGCATTGTCGATCAATACATGTACTGCTACAGGCCTTGTCGAACGAGTGATCATATTCATGGTAACTTTCATTGGAACCGTGACTACAAGCTCCAGTTTCGATATTGCATGTGCGGTTTGAGCAAAGCTTGGAACATTGCTCATTACAAAACTTTCCCCAATATCCTTGTTTGCATCCAAAGATACAAACACCACTCTCGGAATTACATGAGCTATTTTGACAACGGATAGAACAGTCCAGGCATTTCCCATCTGAGAGATAGCTTCCATCCTTACATTTCGTGCAGTTAGTTTTCGATAAACACGAGAGACATTTATCAGGGCAATCGTTTTCACAGTTCTTTCCCCATTTGCCGTCCACACACTCCAAGCAAGGCCGTTTAAAAAACGGTTTACATTGAAAGCAATTTCCAGTAAGTCTGCTACATTTATTGTCAAGACATCCATACGAACAGTTACATATTATCCCGAAGTAACCAGCATTGCACAAGCTACAACCTCCATCTGATTCACAAGTTAAACATTCTTTTTGACAGTCAATGTGGCAGTTTTGTCCATATTTAAAAGGCTTACAAAGACTGCAATTTTTTCCGGCATAATTGTCGTTGCAAACACAATTACCGGTGTTTTGTTCACACACGTTTTCTTTACATCCCGAAGAACACCTTTTATCGCATATTTTTCCGAAAAATCCTTGTTTACATTTTGTACATTCATTCATTATCAAACAAGAAGCGCAATTATTTGGGCACGGGGCACACGAATTACTGGATTCAAAATAACCTTCTGGACATTTTTGGCAAGAAGTACCGTTTAATTTAAATCCATCATTACATGTAATGCAATTATGTTCGGATGTACACGTTTTACATGGCGACGTACATTTAGTGCATTCATAATCGTTTCTGAAATACCCAGTATTGCATTGTAAACATGTTTTTAACGATGAACACTGTGTACAACCGGTGGAGCATGCTCGACATGAGAATGAGTCTTTATAATATCCAACATCACATTTTTCACATTTGTTTACTGAGGAACAAGACTGACAATTTTCAGGGCAACTCTTACATGTCCCATTCTGCATCATGTAGTATCCCATTTCACAATCATAACAATATCCATACGCTTTACATTTGCAACCTTTTGGACAGATCAATTGCCCTGAAACCAAAATATAACCTTTATCCAATATTTAAGTACTTTTTAAAATGCATCAAAAGTTAATACTTTTGAAATCGTTTACATTTTTTTTAAATGGTAAAATGGTTTAGGCTCTTACAGTTCCATTTTTCACAATATAATAAAAATAGAATCCTTTAAACAGAGTTTAAATAGTAAGATTAGAGGAGGATTAGGAACCGTTTTGATTCGGATAGAATAGATTTTAAATAAACCTATGCAGTTTTAATCTTAACTTTGATGTTATTTGTATTAAAACAAACAAAATGACCGTTAATGCTATTCTTTTCAAAATAAAAAAAATGCATTCCGTATAAATCATCTTGAACAGCTTTTTAGTTTTAACTATTTTGAACATCTGATTAAATGGTTTTTCGATTTACTAAAAAGGAAATCGGTAAATATTGCTTAAAAAGTATGAAATGTGACTTACCAAAAATTACTGAATTTAGCAGTAAAGCAGTACATATCAATTGTAACATCTGTAAAATAAAGCGTTTTATAAATGTGAATACTACAAACAAAACAGTCTTACTAATGCCAACAATTTTAAAACAGCAAAGTAAAAAAGAAGCGGATATAACAATGTCAATAGACATATTCACCATGTCTTTTGTGTTAATGTTGGAAATAAATGTTAACATGGTGTTTTAGAGTTTGAACTTGACATTTGAATCAATGTTAATTCGTTTTACTTTCTCTGCATATGCGGTTATCTTACAAGAACACCTTAACTCTCGAAAGCGGCTTTTTATGTATATCCAACGTCTCGGACTGGATTCGAATTTATGGTATTCTAAAGGCTAAATATGCAATTCGCATAGTTGACGACGTGCTGTGTCTATAGAATATTAAAATAGTTTAGAGGTTTTATCATAAAATAATGTTGATGTAAGTGAAATTACTCACCTGCCCACTTATCATTCATGAGTGTATTTTTTCTAAAAACAACATTTTATTTCATAAGTAAATTAGCATGAAATAGTGTATTGTTTTTCCCCCATTGATCTTTAATCACTTACGGTAATGGCTTTAACCTTGCAAGGTGTACAGACTATTTCAAGTGAGTAAACTATGCTGAGTTAAACAATAAACTCGCATCTGTCTGATTAAATTTGCAATAATTAGTAAAAATATGAATACAAAGATATACACTTTAGAACGTAAGTGAGCATAGTCCAAGTGACTCAAAATCCAGCAAAAATATATGATAAAAATGTACTCCAAAATACATTTTATTTCTAAATAATCATGCCATGGATCAAATCAGTTTAGTAATAATCGATGACTTTATCTTACAGTATTCAATGTACATGTTTGCCTACAGGAAGAAAAATATATCAGAACAATTGTGGAAAACATATACCGGTAAATAATGATGATAATGTAAATCTACTTTTCATTTGAGAAGTATAAAATAGAATTAACGAATATAGATGTCAGTCAGCGGTAAATCTTACTTTTAGAAATCGGAGCCATATTTAATGTACAAGCAAAACCATCATAGTGAAAAATGAAGGCTAAAGTGGACAATGTTGAGTGCTAATAAATATTAATGTCTTTTAATTCACAAATAAAGAACATTTTAGTTGATTTAGGAGCACCTTAAGGACTTTCTGGCGATTATAATATTATATATTTGACATTTCAATACACAGTTTGCTGATAGCATTTAAAAATCAATGTATTGTATTACGTTATATATATGAAAATGTATAAAATATCTATGCATATTAAATATACTTAAATCTACAGAACAGAACAGTAAATAAGCAGTTAATCTTTATTTGTAAGTTCGAATGCACTCAATATATTTGGAAACATTTTAGGAACGAAAAAGTATTTATTTATGTTCATCTTTCAGCCGTTTTATTATTTTTTTTTAGTTATCTTCACTTGTTCATAATACTCAAATCGCCTTTCTTGAACGGTTCTTGGTTATATATTTGTATATATCGTTTACAAGTCATTCAGTATATCATCAAAATAAGAAAAGCATTGGCGGATGTTCATTTCCTGGTTTATGATTTATTAGATTTTTTTTTCATGTCGAACACATACCATTGTTATGTAAATAGTGGTTATTCATCAATAAATTACACTCATCCTTTTTTGGAAAAGGAAGAAAATGATCAATTATCCATTCGCCTTATATTGTGTACATCATATCTTGTTCCCTTTTATTATTCACATGTGAAAATTAAATTAGCTTAGTAATCTTATGCGTAATTGCTTATTAAACTTGAAATTATCATTATGCGTACAAAGTACACTGTCAAATATAGGTTTGCAATAAGCTGTTATACTCTTTTGTTCGCGTTACCATATTGTCAGTGTGAAATTATTTTGAAAAAAAAAAATGAAATATTTACTTTTTCAATAATAGGATATTAACTATAATTGGATAATATTAAAATAAAGTAAGAATAAAAATATCTTTTATACAAGTAAAATTGTTTGATTTTTTTTAAAAAAATCAAACATTTGATTAACTGAAAATGCAAACGACAAAACAAAAACAAAACAAACAAGCAAATGCCCGAACACATCTGTCTACTTAATAAGTGAATTGGTCTTCAAAGGAATTTCTGTACTGTCATAATACGTATCATAGTCTTCAACCGAAAATGAAAGAAGTTTGCATGTTCTTGTCAAGTTTGAGATACTTTGATCGATATTACATATCTACATACTCGTATAGCAGATAATAAGTCGTTCTGGACCCAAATATTATTATAAATCATATAAATTATATAAATCACTTTGATTTCAATTGATTCTGTTTCAAGAAATATTTTGTAACAATATCTAAATGATATATTCCGTTGGTTTTTATCAATATTTGAAATGTAGTTCTAAGATGTACCCAATCCATTTTATTGATATTGTTGAAATGAGTACTTAATGACTAAATGCTGAATTTAATAACAAATATGATGTCTGAAATATTCAAGATCTAATAAGATAATATATATATTGAAAATAGTCACTTATATTTGACAAGTTCAACACATATGCTTTATAAAAATGTGCAAAAATATGCTTCATATTTAAGCAGATTTCAGTGATATTTTGAATCTATGCAAGAAAATTTTCAAACAAGCGTTTAAAATTGATGCAACAAAGTAACATTTTTATTCATCATTTAAACATTTCTTGTTGACGCAATCATTTAGTATGAACGATTTTTAAACTGATGTTATCAGTTGCGGCGTGCCTGAGTGACAAGTAATTTAAGCATTGCTGACCGTGTGGGTTCAAACGCTGTCAGGGGCAAGCTGTTGTTTCCTTGAGCATGACGTTTTACATTTATTGCTTAATACTGGTTGGTTCCAGGAACGGATTCGAGAGTGTTTCAATAAGTGTAGAGCTTCCAACACAATCGAACTAAAATAAATTTGTATAAAATAAGTTATTATTGAATTCTAACCAATAATCAAAATGTCAGCCTTTCATAAATGATTACTGAATTTAATCTACTTGTGATATTTTCACTATTACACAGTCAGTTTGCACTAAATGACGAACATTAAATTTTTATATAAACTACTCAAACACTTTCGAAATAAGAGAGTGAACATAAATATCAACTGTAATAAAAACTATTTACAATGATACCTTGTTTTAACCCTTTACACCATGGATACTCTTTTTAAGCAATTTTAGTTTACATGTAAATTATCAATCTATTACAGGCACAAGGAATTCCATTTAATCATCTATGGAAATGTTTTACCAAGTACATTTATTATTTGCTTTTTAAAATGTTCTTTATATTGGATAATACTCATTAAAAGACGTTTAAATCTCTTGATAATTACAGGTGGTATATTAATAGTGGATATGACTTAACAGTGGGAAATTATGTACTTAGTTTCATTTTGCTTAGTATACTTAAGCACAAGACGTAAGCATTTATGTCGGCAAAAAGATATTGAGTGAATGGTAAGATTTATTTTTTTAACACAAATAAAGATTTTTACACTTTCCCTAAATAATCTGTATGGCGATGATAATATTATACACTATATTGACAAGTTTCCTTCTCTATAAAGAAGCATGTGACCTGTATTTTTGCAGCTATGGATGATTTGTTAAATTGTTCAAATAGCAGGAAAGTATGCATTTCTGAATGGTCGAATTCTATTTGCAAACAAAAGCAACATATATTATCAGCTATTTCCGTCAGTCTCCGGATAGGTCTTTTTATGAATAATCGGCAGTTAAAGGTGCAGGTAAATTTCGGTACACATTTCTGTCGTTTGGTGGAAAAGTAAAACGATATTCAGAGAATATTAATTAATTTGTACAATTTAAAGGGTTAAAAACGTGGTAAATGTAATGTATATGATATTTTCCGATATTTCCTTTTACCGATTTGCTCACCTCGGTATTAATATTTCGTTTTGAAGCAGAGCATGCGCATTACAATTTTAACAGACTGATTCGAATGATTTTAGGCTTTAAATGAGATTCATTAACTTCAATTTGATATGCAAAATTGGATACCACCAGGAATTATTCTCAACACTGTGAAAAGGTATTGGTTATCTGTGGTCAGTTGTTAAAAAATATACTATTATCACGTCTAAACGGTAGAATATGATAATGTTAACCGGTTGCCGCTACTGACCGGAATATCTAGCTCAAGGAGAACTGGTTCATGCTTAAGCGAACCTCCGTCGACGTTCCGAAAAACATGTCCTCAAGAATAGGATATCATATGTACACCCTTTAAGGTAAAATTCTATCTTATTTTTAATAACGATTTATAATCTATTCATATAGATAATTAAAGCATTCATTATTTTACAAAACTACTTACTAATAGAGAAGGTAAGCAATTTTCAGTTAAATCATTTTCGTTTTGTAATAGAACCATCTTAACTATTTCAATATTTTGTAGACACAACATTGGTTGTTGTAAGTAATGTAAATTGCATATAAAGCAAGTAGAAAACCAAGAATTCGAATCCAGTCGAATAATTTGAATACATCATTAAAAAAGCTTTCTAGAGTTAAGGGGTATAAACAGATTGCCGCTTGTGCAGATAATATTGTACGAGATTGATTTTTATAAAGTTCTCAAGTTGAAATACGTTAACATCAGAAACGTATTTCATTTTAAACTAACATCAGTAATATGTTGACATGGAGAGTAAACAATGACACATACGTAATGATGCATATTTCTATCAACTTTGTTATCCACGCTTCTTTTTAGCTTTGCTTCTTAAATAAGTTGGATTTTCTTAGTTTCTTTTGAAGTACTCAGATGTATTTAACGCTTTACTTTACAGATGCTGCAATTAATATGTACTGCTCTATTGCTGAATTCAGTAATCTTCGGTAAGACAATTTTCATGCGTTATAAGCATTATTTACCTTTTTCTTTTCTAGTCAATCAAAAAAAAATTCAATCTTATGTTAAAAATAGTTATCACTGAAAAGCCATATATTAAGATGATTTATACGGAATGTATATTTTTCTTTTGAAAAGAAAACCATTAACGGTCATTTTGTTTGTTCTTATTCAAAAAATCAAAGTCAAGGTAAAAACTGCATCGATTTATTCAAATCCTATTCTTTTATCAATCCGTATCAAATCGGTTCCCCCAATCTTACTATTTTTACTCTTTAAAAAGGATTCCGTTTTTAATTCTATTGAAAAAAAACGGGACTGTCACAAAAGTTCCCGTAAAGCATTTTACCATTTTCATAAAATTTGTAAGCAATTTCAAAAGTATTAACTTTTGATGCATTTTTAGAAGTACTTAAATATTTGATGTAAAATAACTTTTGGTTTCAGGGTCATCGATCTGTCCAGTAGGTTGCAAATGTAAAGCGTATGGGTATTGTTATGACTGTGAAACGGGATACTACATGAGTGGCACATGTAAGAGATGCCCTGAAAATTGTCAGTCTTGTTCCTCAGTAAACAAATGTGAAATATGTGACGTTGGATATTATATAGACTCCCCATTCTCATGTATTCCATGCTCCATTGGCTGTACACAATGTTTATCGGTTAAAGAATGTTTACAATGCAAAACTGGGTATTTCAAAAGCGTTGATGGATGCACTAAATGTACGTCGGCATGTAAAACGTGTACATCCGAATATAATTGCATTACATGTAATAATGGATTTACATTAAATGGTACCTCTTGCAAAAAATGTCCGAAAGGTTATTTTGTATCTAGTAATGACTGTGTCCCGTGCCTAAAAAATTGCGCCTCTTGTTCGATAATAAATGAATGTTCAGAATGTAAACAAGGATTTTTTGGAGAAACAACATGTGATCAAAGTTGTTCCTCGGGATGTAAAGACAATACATGTGAAATAAACACTGGTAAATGTGACTGCAAAGAGAATTATGTTGGGGAAAATTGCGATCTTTGTAAACCTTCGAAATATGGACAATACTGCCACCTTGACTGTCCAAAAGGATGTTTAACGTGCAATTCAGATAGAGGTTGTAGCTTGTGCAATACTGGTTACTTCGGGATAAAATGCAACTGTTCAGATGGTTGTCTTGGCAGCACATGTGACAGATTAACAGGACAATGCTTTCAATGTAAACCGTTTTTTAAATGGCCTTGTATGGAGTGTGAAGACGGCAAATGGGGAAATAACTGTGAAAGAGATTGTCCTGATAAATGCCTCTCATGTATTTCTGAATCTAACTGCTCAAAATGTAAGGATGGAAGCTATTTCTCAGATGGGAAATGTTTGAAATGTTCCATCAATTGTCGAAATATATCTTGTAATGCAAGGAATGGTGTTTGTAACTTTGGATGCAAACATGCTTATTGGGGAAAGTTTTGTGAGGAGGAATGCCACAAGTCTTGCTCAAATCGCACATGTAATATCGATAATGGAGTTTGTAGTCAGAGTTCCAATGATAGTTACCATGAAAATGACCAATTGTACGACAAGAATTGTAGCAGTACATGCATTGATCGACAATGCGATTCGATAACGGGAAGATGTAATTTAGGATGCAATCATGGATACTATGGGGACACATGCAAGAAACAGTGCAGCAGTAATTGTCATAACTTAACATGCAATAGAGAAACAGGCTTATGCCCTATTGGTAGAGTTTTATGATAAATATTCTAATAAATTTAGTATATTGAATTACATATATTTAGGAAAGGAAACTACTTAATTTGAAAAAATACTTTAAATTAGACATATACCTCAATTTAATCGATATAATTGTTGTTTGTTTATTCCTTTTGAGGTATCTAATCGATAATCTAAGTTAACACTTTAATATTGAATAAGAAAGTACACGTTTATATATATTGATTGATCGTGTTTATTTAACAGATCAAGTGGACGTAATGTCTTCAACCTTACATCAGCGATTTGGTTCAGTTCTTTTCACTGTATCGCTTGTGTGTCTGATCATTGCTATTTTCATAACAGTCATATCAACTGTACAAAGGTAAATGTATTTATCATAAAATACCAAAGTGTTAACAAGAAATCTTCTGTAACTTGTGAAATGAATTACCATTATTGTAAAATTGCACATGCAATACGTACTTTTTTGTTGTAAATGTAAAAAATTTCTTCATTTCTATCAAACAACAAATATGTATTTGTTTCTTCGTTTTGTTGGATTTTAAGTCAAACCTTCACGGTAAAGGTCTGACTTGATTATTCAGTTTAGCTGGTGGAACAATTCCTCAGATGACCATTCACGTACTTTTTTCTGACACGAGTATGTGTGTAATTGAGTAGGGACATCGCCCTTTTATAACCTAGCTGGTAGGGACTGCACAACTTCTGACAAGATTCGAACAAATAGCGGTGAAGGGCAAGTGTACATTAACGACCTCAATCAAACCGGGCCTGCAACATTTTCAATACTGTCGCTTTTTACGTTCTTATTGGATTCCTTATTCTCTCTGTATTGAGTATTTAACAATTGTACTTCATAATATTTTCATAGTCTAGACGTGACTAAATCTTTTATTCATATTTGGTGTAAAGTAATCTGATGGACAAAATCAAGATTTGTCTTTATTCCCTCTTACATTAACTGGACAATGTATGAACCTTTATATTTTTGACATAATGTAGGCTTTTACTAGAATGTTTTTGTGTTAATATTATATTTGTATTTCTGTTGAAATAGTAGTGGGATCTGCATTTGTTTTGTTAACTTCGACATTTTCAGTTTTAAAAATAAACCAAACCGTCGTGCAGTAGAAGGTTTAGGGAATTCAGTTACTTATACAGGAGTCAGAAATTCTGTAGAAATACTGTCTTGTAAAGGTACAGTAACGATTTGTTATTCTGCGTATTGTTTTATTTATTCGCTTTAATTTGTGTTTTGATTTTTTGAAAAGTTTTGTTGTAGGTATTAAATAGTTTGTTAGACAAAATGTATTGGTGCGTTCTCGTATGTTGAAGTTATATTTGGATAAAACGTCAAGTGATTTCACTTACATTCCGAGTACAATATTACTCAACTTTATGAAAATGTGACACTGCATAAATAAGTATGATGTTATGTGTCAGTTAGTACAACCTTCTGCCCTTTCATTTTTTCATTGTGTTTATTTTTACAATATAGATATTTACAGTTGTGTGTCATATATGCATGTTTAAGTATGATTTTCTCAGCAAAGAAATTAAATTTGACATAGACAGGGAAAATGATAGGAAAGCAAAATTGTGTTTTACGGAAATTTATTTTCTTTTGAAATAATTATGATTCAAAGCCTGTTAGGATCATTTAGAAATTTTCAATAGGGTCATGTAAAAGATTTGATTTTAAACAATAGTTTAGAAAAATTATATTATAATAAGACTAAGAGGAATTTTATCTTATTACATTAAAAAAGAAATATGACAAAAAATGAAAATGCGCAATAAGAAATTGAAATTCAAATGTATAAATTGACTAATCACCTAATCACCAGATGCATCTCTATATAGTAGAGAAGAAATTTATAAGTAGTTGACAAAACATGATTATATATAAACTAAGTAATAAAAGGGAACACACAAAGAGTATCACATTGATTTGTTCCTTTTTAAATACTTTATGTCCTATATGTGATATAAATACTGTTCAGCTGTTGAAATAGTACAAGTAAAATTCCACCCATTTCACCTATATGTTTTATTGCATGGCTTATTTCTATTTTTTATTTTAAATTATATTTTCCTATTTTTTGCTAAAGATTTTAAAGTCATTCTCATTAAGGAAAAAAGTAAAATTTTCTCCCATTTCCTGAAAATTTATCTAATAATAATTTTGCCTTTTAGACGATATGAGAAAACTGCAAAGTGTAGAACGAGTTGAACATATTAATCCAGCTGCCATAGTCGGAAGTGTTGAACCAACTGAACAGGAAAATATAAATATATTTTATGTAAACGTAAA
>NW_026861736.1:0-36736 GCF_026571515.1 Ruditapes philippinarum | reverse complement strand
AGTTATATAGAGAACAAGCAGTTTGTATGGAAGTCAAAATAGATCTAGGCCTACTAGATCTACTTTGTTTACATTTTGCTACATTTGTGAAAATTATTTCACATTAAATTATCGCTACTTTCTTCAGGTAACAAGCATTTTAAAATCATTTTCTAAAACCATTATTTACAGTTAACTGAAATTATTTTAAAATTCATGTTGGTCCTTTCTTAAAACATAAAAAATATATAGATCTATTTATTTCCAAGGCATAATGTGCATTAAAGATTTGACTTTTGACGTCATTGATGACGTTTGCGCATGATGTCATTAAGACCCAAAATCGCAAGACGGTGATATAGTAAAATATATCATTTCTGGATTGTTTTCATGAGATAAGAAAATGTTCGGATTAAGTTTACCAGAACAAAAACGAGTTTTTCTGGTTTGTATATTCTGTACAAGTTTCTTACATTGCATATAAAATATATGAACAAGAAAACATTTAGAATAAGAGAAGTCTGTGCATAAATGCATTCAGTAGATAAAAGCGGTTTTATGTAGCGATTTTTTCCATTTTAAAACTTGCTCCAACTACGCTACCATACCAGTAGATTTCACGCGCATTGTTTGTGACGTCACAGAAAATAAGTATGGTGGCGCCCATATTGAATCTAAAACGGCTTCCAACAGCCTCCGTTTTGGAACTTCTGAACCGTTTGGGGGTAAAGTACAAGGTTTTTACTTAAAATCCAGGTAGGTTTAAATTAACCCAATATTTTTTTTCGACGATAACGTTTAAACAATAAAGAAATCAGCGAATAGTTCGTGCTTGCTTGTAAAAAAGAAAAAAATACTATTATAAAAATACTTTGAAATTAGAGTACATGTGCAAAACAAAATCCCCTACACGCGTATTATAATTGCTTTTATTTCATTTGCATGTGTCATTTGTGTATTATTTATACGAAACAAAAAGAATGAATCGATAATGTTACTTCGGTTGTTGACGATCTTTTGTTCTACGGAAGCAAATACGGAACATAAATCTAACATTTGCTTTATTATTTTTGGTAGATCTACTCTATTTTGATTTATTTTTCGCTTTTAAAAAACTTTTACCATTGTTGGAACACAAGTAAAATTCAAAATGACTTTTTAGGAATTTCTATGTGTCATTGCCAAATATGATAATGGCAAGATCATACAGGTAGCTTTTAAAACTTGTTGTAAATTGAGAGATAATAAAACTAACAAACTTTTACTCAATATAGTCATCAAACTTTGTCTTATTTTGAATGATGGCCGTTTGTTTTAAATTAAGTTTAACTCAACAATCATTAAAACTTTAATAAAAAAAGCAATGTAATAATATCATTTGATATTTTTACTGTTATCTTATTTGGTTGATGTTTAATTCATACTTATTAATATATGTTGATCAATATTTACAAAATGTAATCTATTTGATCTCCATCAAAAAAAGTGATCTTCAGTTCCAGATGAACACGAAGTTCCTGAGTCAATCGATGACAACGGATCTTCTGTTCGAATCTTCTGTTCGTATTCGTGTTTGAGAAAAGGGATACTAAGGGATATCTGCTGCTCGGAAAAACTTTATCTTGATGTAGAAATAAATCCAAACATTCATGTTCATGTTTTAAGAAGCAAATATTTATAGCAGATGCATCTGCCTGAAAGAAAGATCTGTAACTCCCAAATTTCAAGCCTGGATGGTTATTTTGTGGAACTTTTGCTTGATAAAGTATATTGAATAGAAAAAGATCCCTTGATACTATCATGTTTTCTAGATGAGAATTTAAAAGCACTATCATAATAAAATATATACTTAGTTATCAGTGGGCAGATAATGTTAAAATTTGTCTACCTTATGTTTTGACTTACCTTCGATATTCCAATATACCATTGACATCAGTGATAAGGACGGACAGGAAAAGGCATCTTGAGGGCATAAAAGATAGGAAAAGGCATCCTGAGGGCATATAAGATAGGAAAAGACATCCTGAGGACATAAAAGATAGGAAAAGGCATCCTGAAGGCATATAAGATAGAAATACATGAACCACTTACATTCAGAAGTCCTGGTTAACCAGGAAAGAAAGGGAATAGAGAGATGCTTTTGAAAAGGTCTTTTCATTTACTTACATTTAGTGACTTAGTGTCCGAAATGACAAATACATGTTGCGACAAGGCCAGACATACGGAGACTACTATGTAACAAACAATTATGATGGCCATTGGTGTCTGATTTATGCAACCATTTGACGAAAGTTTATCTTGGTGGTTGGTACTACGGATCACAACAGCAAGCAACATTGAATTTACCAGAGCACAGTTTAGCCACCGCATCATTCCTAAGGAGACTTCAAGTATTTTACCAGTACTATTGCCTTCATTTACTCAATGAACTGTACCAGAACAGAAAGAAACCATGTTTAAAAAGTGGCTTATAAAATTTTGGAAGCCAGAACTAACAGTCCATTTCTATATACATACCAGACCTTTTCAATAAACAAAGATTCAAAACTTTTGCAATTAGTTCTGGGCCATATTTTATTTTTACTAGACTATTCCGTTTCTGGGGGGTGTCCCGGCCCGGTATAAACTGCGGGCCCAAAATCTGCCGTCAACAGAATTTTTGGCCATTTTTCTTAATTGTGAACAAAACGTTTGATTTTTCTTTCGAATTCATTACAAAATGTGCATTTTGATATACAGCCAAGTGACGCTATTTTTGACTGAATAACGATGTGAAATCAGTAAATTTTGCGGTAAATGAAATGATTTGCAGGTACCACTGGCTCTATGAACAGTCTCAATCAAAGCCAGCCTCACAATCAAAGCCAGTCTGCATTTTTTTCAATTTTGCCTTTTCAGGCATTCGTTACGGCATCCATTTTCTCTATTTTACCTTAATTGATTAAGCAGTTAATGAATAGCAACAGGGATTTTTTCAATGATTTTGGGAACACGACCCATACCCATGGCATTGGGAATTTCAGCGGTGTTTTGTTGTATTTTCTGATCGCAAGATCAGTAATTACAAAGCTGACATCCACTGTCTAACACAAAATTTCCTAACAGACCTAACAACGCAAAGTAGTTCTCACTCAAAACTGATTAAAAACCAACAATTTAAAAGAAAGAATAATTTTTAATGTAGGCATTTAACGAATTACAGTGCATTAAAAGTTTAGATTAGTCAATAGAAATATGAGGTTAGAATCACAAATATCGCGGATGAATATCTTTTTACCTAATGAAAAATGATCGGCTATTTCCGTAAAGCTTAATCAATAAAAATGCTATTTTTAGCTATGTCGATTACCGAATACTCCATAGTGTAGTACACAAATAAATCTGACCGTCTAGTAATGGAATATATACATGTCGGACTGTTTTGGCAAGAAGATTTTCGCTAAATTATTTTCATCAGTGTTAAACAACAGGTTTATCGTGAACAAATAACCTAGAAATTAATAAGGATTACAAACACGAAATGGAAATTCTCAATTTAGAATTACAATGTATTTGTTTTTATTCACGCTACATACGTATTACTTCTCCGTGGTGGAGAGGTAGCGCGCTCGTTTAGAGTGTGAGAGGCCTAAGGTTCAAATCCTAGTCGAGGCAACTTTTTTTTTTGAAGTGTCTTTTTTAAGGAAATAGCCACAATATGCAAGGCTAAAGTGTGGCTGTCATAAAAAATGAAAAATGATTTTTTGATGCAACTCTAGTCATGCAAAATTCCATATATATGTATCAATCTGAAACTGTTATAGTAAAAAAACTAAATGCAGTCGCTGCGTAAGATGCATCATAATATATAAAAATAAACTTATACAGGAAAATACATACAGATAGTCAGTATGATTTAGATTGCAAAGATCAGAAAATACCACAGAGCTTGCAGCCCTTTGAAATTGGGAAAAATGCAAGATTGAAATTTTGCAGTGATTAAATGGATGCAAGCAATTACAGTAACTGTCTATGATGGCATCTTCAAAGATTTAAGCACTATTACAGTGAGGAAGCCCTTATTTGCAAAGATTTTAGAACTTTTATTCAATATTTTTATTTTGTAACTTTCAATTGGGAATTTTTTCCTGTGGATTGGGAAAATTATATACTATTTTCAATTGGGAATATGACCCAATAACGGCTATAAAATAAGTAAAAAAAAACCTGAGCAACGTAATCATTTCAGTGTCAACGTAATCATTTCAATGTCAATACGCATTTAATTCACTTAGAACAGCAAGTAGATTGATGGAAAATGTCCTGTACCACATTTTTTTCATCAATCGATGTTTTATAAAAGAACATGTCTGAGACTATAACGCTTATTTATCTAAAAGATCAATTTTAATTGAAAACTAATTTAGCCTGTGCTGGGGATGAGAAATGCTGCACTTTTTTTTATTTTCTCCCATTCACAGACTGTCACTGAAGTGTGATGCAACTTATTTAAGAGTATGATCATAATGAAATAAGGAACTAAAATGCCATATACATGTACTTTCCTTATTATTATAACTATTATTTTAGAGATTTGTAAACATAAATGCAATTAAATTATCTCCTTAATTGTAGTTTCGCGCCTTTAAACTTACATAATTACTTTGGCTTAGGTACATTAATTTTTTCATGTTTACAAAAGGTCTATCACCATGGGTTGTTTAAGCTTGACTGTGTTCTATGAGCCTAACACCGCCGCTTTTATTGTGAATTCTACTTAAGCCGGTGCAGGGGGGGGGGGGCGGGGGAACTACATTGCACTTTTTAGTACCGTCTATGAACAGGCTCAATCAAACCGAGCAGGGGGGGGGGGAACTGAAGCAAGTATATAGATTTTATTATTGGAATTGTCTATCTATTCTAAGCATTACATGTTTTACTTGTACTCATATTGTATTTTGTACTTGGCATTTTAATTTCATACATCGATTGGCTGAGATCGTAGCCTATTCAATATCTGTTCAAAACGTGAAATGAGCCGTGTCACGACAAAACCAACATAATGGGTTTGCGACCACCATGGATCCAGACCAGCCTGCGCATCCGCGCAGTCTGATCAGGATCCATGCTGTTCGCTATCAGTTTCTCTTCTTATTATAGGGTTTGTAAGCGAACAGCATGGATCCTGATCAGACTGCGCGGATGTGCAGGCTGGTCTGGATCCATGCTGATCGCAAACCCATTATGTTTGTTTTGTCGTGATACGGCTCAAATATTTTAGGAATTATGTCGTCTGCCGATGTTTTCAAATACAAAATGGTTTAATCTTGAATTATGTTTAAGACGGTGCTAGTGGGCGTGGACGGTACCTTGCATTTTTCTATTGCCGTTCATGAACAGGCTAAGTCAAACCGAACCTGTAATATTTTTTTTTTTTCGTTTTTTGGACGTTCTTTAGGGATTTTGTTTTTCTCTATATTAGTATCACACTTGACACATGAAACTAACAAAATGTTGATTATGTAGATACCTTAAAGGCCCATTATGCCTAAGATAAGAATTAATTTCTACCTCCTCATGAAAATATAAAGTGCAAAAATGAGTTTTATAACGTTTAATTAATACTTTTTAGATGCTTGTTTCCTGAATGAAGTCGCGCTAAATGTGAATATATTTGTCATAAAAGTAGCAAAGATTGAATAATGAATTGTTCCGCACAATCATTTCGAACAGCCTCTTAAAATGTAGGTCATTTTTATCATATTTTATACTTTATATATCAATCATAGGAATTTTCTTTATTTATTTCAATAACTATGACAAATGTTTACCTACTTTCAGGGACTGGGAGCTGCATTCACAATTCTCCTGTACTTGGTATTCTCAAATTTTGATATTGCCAAAACGCTGCTACAGGAAAATATTTCGAAGTACCAAAGCGGGAACATGCTACAGGAAAACAATTCAAAGTACCAAAGCGGGAACATGCTACAGGAAAACACTTCAAAGTACCAAAGCGGGAATTTTTCACAAAGATTCAATCGCCAAACACTTTGGAGTAGACGTATTGTGAAAGAAAATGGTTGTTTGGCGTTTAAAGGTGGACAAACGTTAAGAGATGGTGTATTGCAAAATATTAAATTATCAGACATTTCCTATTGCAAAAAACAAAGGTTTCTTGTCTACAAATGTGATTCATCAATGTTTTGCGGAGGTTGGGGTGACCGCCAGAAAGGAATAATTTCAACATTCTTAATGGCCGTACTTACAAATAGAGTTTTTGTAATCGACATGGACAAGCCTTGTAAATTAGATAATATTTTACTTCCAAACAGTTACGATTGGTCTTTGTGTTACAACTTTGTTAAAACCGTGTCTAAAAGAAATTATATTCAATTAAACTTTATTGATAATTTAGGAAAGATAAAGGAAACACTACAAAGCTCTGATTTCAGCCGTACATGGCCAAAACAAGTTGTAGCTGTAAGGGTGAACAGCTACGCAATAGATGAAGTAAGAAAACACAAACTTGCCACATCAAGATTAAAGTGGCTTTTAAATGTTACAAATGAAAAGGCCATTCATTTAGTACTTCACACATTGTTTAAACCTGGTGAAACAATATTGAACGATGCAAGTGAATTCTATGATAAACACGTGCAAGGCAAACAACTGGTCTGTAGTCACATCCGAATGGGCCGAAATCCAAGTATACCCTCAGATGCAGCTCTTAAAGTATCTAATGGAACTTTGCTTCTTCAGTTTTTAAAGTATTTCGAAGAAGAAGTGCAAAACGCTATATATGTTGCCTCCGACTCGGAAGAAATAAAACAACTTGCTAGAAAAAATTTAAAATCATATATCAACATTAATCGAACAATAGTTCATGTCGACAGACTTGGAAAATTAAAAGCTATAAAATCAGAATCTTGCAAAGGATTGGCAACAGCTATTTTAGAACAGTTTATACTGTCATTATGCGATATCTTACTCATAACTCAAAGCGGGTTTGGTACCATGGCAGCATATATGAGAGGTTTAGACGACAATTTGTTTATTTTTCACCCTAAAACACGTACTATAGTCAAATCAGATTTGGTGAATGTGCAAAGAGTGTTTAAATTTCATTAGAAATATACTGAAATTCATTCAAGGGTACAACTGAAGCATTTCAAAAGGGACACAATCTATGATTAAAAATATAATGATATAGAAAGAGTGTTTTCCCTTTAACCATTAAAGATGTCATTGAGATAACAGTCAGTTTGATGGCTTTTCAATTAAATGGATTGATTATTTTTTGTAGCTATTTACAATTATGTAACAGCATGAGTTGTATTGACTTTTTTATGTTTGGACTTCTGTAATGAATGGACAAGGATAAGTTACGTCATCGAGCACCTGCAAACTTCTCCCAATTGGACTGTTATCCCGTCCAGTCGAAGACAAAATATTCTTTATTCGAATATCAAAAAATAATGTAGGGCACCAAAGATTGGCTTAAGAACTTGATACAACTGTAAATTTTATTGTCTGCTGGAATAACTTTTGTGTGGGAGTATATGTAGAATTAAAAAAAAACTTTATCCCGCATTCAGGACTAATCTAGGCAGTAAACTTTAAACGTTTTTACAATTATATCAAGTACTAAAGGCAGTCTTTGGTGCGCTATATTCTAACGATTTCTTAGAAAAATAACATAATGTTTTTATCATTGAGTCGACGACTTGTTTACAAAAAAAGAAAATAGTCCGATTGGGAGCATTTTGCAGGTGCACGATGACGTAGTATATCCTACCATTGGTAAGGATTTTGTCTCGCATTTGTCATACATTACTTTTTTTGTTTATTTAGCTAGTCATAATTGTATTCTTTTATTGTGATATTAGTGATTTTTGACTGTTATTTTTCTGTTTGTTTGTTTGTTATAACCAGTTGCATATCATATGCATTGGTTTAATAAAAACTGAAACTGAGTTATTTTATAAACCAATCTCATATCTGAGTTCAATTTTTTTGCACATTGTTTTGTTATAATTTGATTTGCAGGGAGAGTAATGAGTGTCTTTGTGGTTTCACAAATCGTTAAGTCTGATATCAATGTATTTTCTGAAAATATTAAAGACATAATATGCTAATCTTTTGGTAAAATATCTTTATTGTAGAAATTTATTGAAATGTGTAAAACTCTTATTGAATATGTCTTAATTGAGTAAAAGAGCATACACACTATGTGTGGGAATCTGCGTTTCCTTATTAGGGGTCATGTAAAGCCGGTCCTTTAAAAACAACTGCCAGTTTATTTAATGACACTATTCATATTGTGTCAAGTTAAAGTATGTAGGATTTAAAGCATAACATATCTACTTTGTGTGATTTATTTTATATTTACAGAAAGACCGTGTAGCAGTTATCAATATTTTCAAGTATCAAATCTGAGCATAGTATATCTTTAAATATGATAATGTATAAGGAACTAAGCCGCCTGAATGTTTGGAATGATTATAGATTTATTTCACAAATACATACACAAACTGTTAAATATATACAAATGATGTAAACTATGTATGATTTATGATAACTTGTGCTATTTGTGAATGTTGAATTCATTGTATGCTAAGAATGTAATAATCAAAACCATGTTTATTTTAAATGTTCAGTACAATTGCCCCTTTTTTTAAAAGAACAAATCTTACACTGTTTTGACAATAAGAGGCTAAACCTACAAAATCCATTTTTAGAAAGTGGTTAATTGAATGGGAGTAACAAATATTTCTTATAAGGACATTTCAAGGATTTGATTCTCAAAACAGACGATGTTATGGGCTGTCTGGCATCTAATTTGTTTTATGTTCAAGATTAAATACTATTTGAGCTTGAGCTAATTGAAGTGAAATATTTGCAATTTTTATTTACATTTATAAACAAACTATAACAAATAACTCAAATTTCCAAATGCTATGTGGTGTGAGTGTGCGCGTGTGCCCGCGCGTTTTTTGCGTGCGTGAATTTTTCTTTCTTTTTTTTTTACTTTTCTTTTTGTTGTTATTGTTGGTTTTTGTTGTTTGTTAAAATCATGTAATTTTTATTGTTCCTGACAGATTTATTTGGAAAACATTTATAAATATTTCTGAAGATAATACCCGTATTTGTTTGTTTCAATGTAAAATCCAAGACGGATCTAAGTATCTATTGTGACTCAAACGTCAATCCAAACAGAGACTGATTGTGGAAAAAAGTGAAGTTTTGCTTGCGGTCTTCTAAAATACGGAATATCGTTAGGGTCATCGCGGTTATATGTTGGTATCCGGAGGGCGACAATGCGATAGTGTGATGGCAGCAATGCGATGACGTCAGTACGATAATTCGATAACGTGATAGTATTATCACATTGTTGTATTGTCGCCATCGCATTTTTACACTGTCGTTACCGCACTGTCACAATCGCATAAACGCCATGGTGTTATCGCATTGTCATATTATCGTACTGTCGTTATCGTGTTATCGCATTGTTGCCATCGCAGTGTCGTATTGTCTTCATCGAACTATCGTATTGTCGTCATCGCAGCTCTCTGGATTTTAAACGTATAACCACGATGGTCCTAACCGTATTCCGTACCTAAAAGGGTTCTATCAATAAAAATGTTTTACAAATTAAGAAAAATTATAAAAAACAAAATAAGAAAGATAAGCAAAACTGTAACAACGACATTTGATATTGGTTTCCTCGCTGACGTTATTTGGCGCAATGTTTATTATATCCTGTCATTTGTGTGTTCAAAACACAAAACAGACCAATTTAATTTTGTAAGTACCTACTTATAAACTTTAGCCTATACTTAGTGTATCACAGAATGACGGACAATGCTGTTCTAAAAGCGCTGAACTGGATTCTTTACACGCTTCTGTCCTTATTTCATCTACTATCCAAACATTTCCTCGTGAATTATTGTCCGACTGACATAGTAAAAAAAATTGAAATAATTTGTGATTTAAACAGCTTTTATCCTAATATAAAATATTTACACGTTGTGTTTTCAAGGAATGTTCGGAATTCCTATAGATATGTAAAATATTATTAAAAGTGATCCATTACAATCATGTATTAAATATTTATGTAAAATAATCAAATAACCATGAGAATTGTAGATGTACATTGAAATTCGTGTTATCCAAAATCGAGTAAACCGGTATACCATATAGCCAGGCATAATATTATTAAACGTGATTCATTACAATCCCGTATTAATTATTTATGTAAAAGAATAAAACAACCATGAGCAGAAGCTATAGATCTACATTGCAATTCGCGTTATCCAAAATCGAGTAAACCAGTATACCATATAGCCGGGCATAAAATTGCAAATAATGTTACATTCGGTAATGCTCTCGATAAATTACATGCAGGCATTCTCTTTAAATGGATTCACCCTTCTGTTAGAACTGTTACAGGAAAAATGTATTTCAGAAGGCATCCGTCAATTCACATATCTTCTGAACTTTTTATGCTTAAAGGGTATAACTTTTCATGTTTTTGATGTATTCGAGTGAAGCGGAATATGTGAAACTTATAATCTTATTCTTGTATTTGAGAAAAAATATTCCCTCAAGTTCTGGGCAGCTTGTTCATCCTTTCCTCGGTAGTAGTGAATATTTTCAACCGCGTAAAACGAAAAATGTAAAACAACTTATCGTGTTTATTCTTCGAGTTAAATGGGGAAAATATTCCGCACGAAAACTGGACATTTCGTTCACGTATTTGTCAACCATCAGAATCACACTAATGAATATATATACGACTGCACTAAACTGGACATTTTTGTTGAAAATTTTAACTAATAATCATCTTATGTGTACGCAAAATAGATCGGACATGTGAGTCAAAATGTTCCCCGTAAGTTTTGGACAATTTGTCAACCTTCCGCACCGTTCAACTGAAGATTCTCCATTGCGCAAAACTTATTAATTGCTGCTGAAAAGTAACTAAAAATGTGCTTATAGTATATTTAAGCGAAGTAAATCGGAAACGTTGTGTGAAAAAAAATGTTCTCATAAAGCACGGGGGTGATACCCTAAATGTATCTCAAAAATGAGCATCGATCAAAATTATATGTGTATTTCCGCTGCACCAGATGTGAAGCATAACACCAGATGTGACTGTAAAAATAGAACAATCGCAGGGTAAGTTGTCATCTTTTTAAACATTTATTTAAAATTCAATCCTTTTTTTAAGAAAATCGAAATGTGATTCTACCCTCCTGACCCACCTCTATATTACCAATTTTTGTTTTGGATTTCTATGCAGTCTTCGTCGAGATATTCTTTCCGTCGTGGGTTCTGTTTGTCCAAAACATGCATGCAATGTTAATGAAGAAATTGTCACTAAACGAACTCAAAAAAACAGACCGATGCTTAACATTCAGATAAATCCTGATTTAAACATTTATTGTTTTGGCTACAAACGAAGGGAATCGCTGCTCAAAATTGCATTTGAGCTCCATATGTGCTAAAAAAAACCCATATGAGCATAATATATAAAATGATAGCAACATAATTACGCATTACTTTCATATAGCAAGCTATAATTTATTCTGTTGTGTATCATTCTGTAATAAAAACATTATTATCCGAAATAGACACATTGTCACGAGACGAGCTTGAATAGCATAGTATCCATATAGAAAATAGATAAGACATTCTGCATACGAAAGGTTTTGAAAGTATGGGAAGGCATTCGGAACTGCCTCGGCTATTATCTATAATTACCTCGGAAACAATACGGATTGAAAGTAGTTCTACCACGTGGTTTCAGATGTAAACAGAAACAGAGATAATGTAAAACTAATGTATATATTTGACATCTAATGTCTGTTTCGGTACAATTATGCTTGAAAATATGTCTGACAACAATTTGTAATTTAAATATGCCCACTGATGTTCAGTTTAAACAAATCCGACTTATTGTCAACAGGTTGGCTTGTTGTACAACCATAATAATTAATATATAAATAATGTATTGTTTGCTTTTGTGCCTATGAATTCACTTATTGTAGGTTGTCTTTTACTACATATATTGGAAATAAACTTGTCAACAACTCCCAGCATTAAATTACTACTTGTTTACATATTTAATTTCTTAGTGTAGGTTAGACCGAAATACTGCATCCTTTCTATGTATTCATACTATTGTGTTCCAGGTCCTTATCCGAAGATTGACGGAAAGGGCCGAGTAGTTGTGATTGGGTGGAAAGGCCTTGCTTATTTTGATTTATTGACATTATTTGCTGCAATCATTACCTTTTTTGCCGTCATACATTATTTAATTAACTGTCCGGGAATTGTTATGACCCTGAAAGAAGTTAGTGATAAACTTTTTGAAAAAGATCAAAGAAACTTTGCATATTTATTATCTACATCAAGGAATGTCCTTGCATAATATTTACATGGTTTACTTCATGCCCATAGTCGCAATTATGGTCAATGCCTATTTGATTTATTTTATGCCTGCTCTGTCACTGATATAAATTTAAAAATCCATCTTTTGGCATGCCATTAAAATGCTAATGAAACGGCGGTTAGCGTAATACTGGCGCGTCCCAATTATTTACAGCAATGTTTTTCTGTGTCTTTGGTCATCCAACCAATCAGAAACACCAAAGATACATGTACTTCTGATTGGCTTATATGGTGTGGGGTTTTCAATATCGGTCATTGGCACGTTACATAAAAAGTAACCGAGGTTCCAAGTGGGGAATTTAATTTATGAAAAGAAGCCAAATATAAATTGAAATTTTATGTTTATTAAAATTCTCATTTCATTTTCATCATAAAACAGTTATAATATATCAACTATTATGTAAAATATCATGACCCGGGGCGGCATCTCGGATTTTCCTTACAGACAATGTTCTCGGCCCATATTCTGTAAAGAAAAATCTTCGATGTCGCACCAGGCCATGATTTTTCCACATAACAGTTTGCTATAACTATAACTTGTGGAATATAAAAGTGATGGATATTTCTATGAATGTAAACATTATTATTGAAACATATTATATGACATGATAGCTTTACAAAGTTCAATACTTTCAGTTTGGTTTGTCCAAGTTACATATCCTTAATTAGTGAATTGTTTATCATACGTGTCACCGGCGTGTACTATCCGCTCTGTGTCAATATTTTCATGTACTCGGGCCTTTCAGTATTTCTAATGCTAGCTGCTAGCATAAGCTAGTGAGCCCTCTCATTGTGATGATCAAATACACTTATGTTATTATTGAACTTTCATCCAAAGCTACGAAACCTAAATTGTTTCTTTACATTGGCTATTCAAGGCTTATATGGAAGTGGTCCGTAGTTTTGTAGATGGTTTTCTACATCACTTATGGATCTCTTCAGCACATATGAAGCTCAAGTGCAATTTCGAGCAGCGATGCCTTCGTTTGTTGCCAAATCTCAAAAAATATTTAAATCAACATGTGTCTGAATGTTAATCATCGGTCTGTATTGATATTTCGTAAAATCTATGGTTCTTTTGAGTCCGTTTAGTGACATTTTCTTCATTCACATTGCATGTTTTGGACACACCAGAATTCACGACGGAAATAATATCTCGATGAAAACTGTATATATATCCAAAACAAAAATTGGTAAGATAGAGGAGAGTCAGGAGGGTAGAACCACATTTCGATTTTCTTAAGAAAGGATTGAATTTTAAAAAAATGTTAAAAAAGATGAAACCTTCTTTTACGGTCACATACATATGTGGTTCCAGCCCAATGATAGTACCTACAGTACTAATTCGGTTCATAAATACACGATTTCCTATATCATATGACGAAGAGTATTTTCGAAAGAGATTTTTATTCTTAAGTATTCACGCACGGGAACTTATTCGGTTATGTTTAGTTTTTAAGGTAAACATTTAACTTCCGGTTAAATTATATTTGTGTGACTTGTTTGTTTATCAGAAGAAGAACAGAACAGAACAGAACAATACTTTATTATCTCAAATCAAAAGACATATGAGATTACAGAGTAAATGCAAATTTCAAAACACATGACATGTGGTGTATGCAAACAGTATTATAAAGCGATATTTTCAGTAAATTTAAATATTCAGTTATTATAATAAGTACATTGATGAGGGGAGTGGGGGGGGGGGCGATGCGAGAATTATTCCGAACGGTGAAGTCGTATGTTTATACAGGTGTGAAAATGGTATGAATCTTAAAACAGACTATAGACAGTTGTAGGAGTATTGACATTCGTGTCTATTTCAGTCTTATCTGATTGGCTCAAATTTGTTGACCTTGAATTAGATCGTGCGAATCAATAAAACGTCACAATTTAGGAAGGTGACATCATTTTAAACATGTTTAACCACATTTTTCCGCGCTTACACCGATAGTTTTCCGTCATTCGTACTGGATACTACTAGTAATTCTATTCTTAGAGGATTAATTGGTTTCTTCCATTCTTTTACATGTAACATAATAAGATTAAAGTACAATGTGCTAAACAATCTCAATTGTATAATGTATTTTACAAATCAGACATGGGTATTATTGCGTTAGATGAGACTCATGCTTAGATACTCCTGTTCCTTATGTGAATAAATCGATCGAATGATTCCAGCGCTTTTAAGTGTTGAAATTTGAGTACCGCTAAAGCCGGTGCTAGGGGGAGTGAGGGAAGTTGGACTTTTAACATTATCCCTCATGTACATATCCAATCAAACAGAGTCTGCATTTTTCATGCAATTTTGTGATTTTAATGCATCCGAGGCTTTTTTCAGATATGTATATATCACCAAAGCAGGTGTCAAGTGCCGTGTGGCGCCCGTAATAAGTTGCCTCGTACTTCAATGTTTTTATATTTTTTGTCCTGTGTTTAGGATCATTGATTCCAGCGCTTTTAAGTGCCAGAATTAACTGTTTCCGGGTAGTTTATTGGAACCCGGCGGAGTGTCATAAGCCGTATTTATAGTCCCCCGGAAGCCTGATATTCCAGGCTTTTCCTGCATTTGCCAACTTAGCTGTAACATCTGAATTCTGAATTTCGTGTACATACTACTACATGTATACATGCTCAATAGTTTTGACAATATACTTTACTTGTTTGCCAGCTGATTGTGAACCATAAAATCTATTAACGGTAAGTTGATTAGATGGGAAAGTTTACAACTATTGATTTTTAAGGGTAGCGCATAAACAGCTCTAATAACCGTCTTCATTTGCATGATAAAATTCGTGTATGAATTTTAGTGTTACCTTGGGGTTTACTTTTATAATCATTATTTCTGAACAGTATTTAATATGATTGTTAAGTTATTGTAATCGGTTATCAGATAAGATTACGTGTAGACATTATGCTGTATGACACTTAGCTTCTTGATCTTCTTGAAGATAAAGATGGTTCTACACTGTATCCAAGGTTTTTCTTTAAATATTCATAACATCTACAGCATGATATGTTATTCAAGATGTTCAAAACAGAAATTTACATGATACATAATTACATAGGAAGTTTAACCTCCTAATCACAGAAAGTCACAATAATTTTACCATAGCACAGTTCAGCCAACGCATTTTCTTGGCAGTTTACCAGTACTAGTTGCCTTCACTCAAAATTGCAACGTGCTGATACATTCAGTACATGCTAGGGCAAAGGTACTCTTCGAAATATGGTAGAAAGGATTTCATTACCAATCACATAAAAATGACCTTCACCAGCCGGGATGCGAACCCCGAGTATCCAGATTTACTTGCTTGCACTCATTATCTTGCAGACGTTTGAATATGTAAGTATAATAATTATTGAATCAATCGTTGCTTACATTTTCAATATGCGCAACGAATCAACGAAATTACATGACCAAGGAACCACCGAAAAAATAATAAAATAATTATCGTACATTCAAAGGAAATCTAATCAAAAACATCATTAAACAAGTTTGATACCAACTTACAGATGAATGTGTCATGATTACCTCCATATGAACATATCTGCAGATGTTTCAAAATTCCAAATTTTACCAGTTTATGTTTATGAATTCTGCTTAAGCCGGTGCTAGGGGGCGTGGACGGTAAATTGCACTTACCAGTACCGTCCATGAACGGGTTCAATCAAACCGAGCCTGCAACATTTTCAATTTTGCAGTGTTGGACTTTCTCTAGGGATTCTTATTTCTCTTTATTTTTGAGTCGTTACATCAGCGTTGTTTATGCCGTGTGGAGGCTGTAAAAGCCCCCGGTACATTCAATCAGGGATGTTATATTTCCGATCCTTAAAGATCGTTCAGCACGACATTAATGTTGTGCTGGTGTATTTTAGTTCTTTCTAACTGGCTATTTTTGTTGGGTGGTTCCAGTATTCCTCACTTGAAAACTGTTGAATCACACTTAAGAAATATGGCCTGCTTTTTAAATTTGTCTTTTGACGTCATATCTGTGAAATGCAGGCTTCATAAACTCTGATCCCCTTTCACATTTCAACTTTATTTAGTTTTATAGTTAAGTGCACGCACATTTTTTTTACTTGTGGACCTTATTCCGCTTTTCATGGAATGGCACTTACTTGTCACATTGAAGGTTACTTGATAAGCGCCATATGAACACATCATTCTGCGGATGTTTCAAAATTCCAAATTTTACCAGTTTATGTTAAATGTTGTAGACTGCTTTAGCCTGTGCTAGGGGACGTGGACGTTAACTTGCACTTACCAGTACCGTCCATGAACAGGCCCATTCAAACCAAGCCTGCAACATTTTCAATTTTGCCGTGTTGGGCTTTCTCTAGGGAGTGTTATTTCTCTCTATTTTATATAACTACCACTCAAGTTTTATTATTATTTAGCATAACTTATTTTATTTTATGCTTTTCAGTGGATTACTGATTTATCCGTGAAAATTATATTTGATAATTTCACAGTGAAAATTATCAAAATATAATTTCATTTTTTTCAATGGCGAAACTACTTTTTTAAGATTTTCCCCATGTGGTACCTCAATTTTATTTTTACTGACAATTCTGACAATATCAGGCTGTTAAAAAAATAGCAAAGCTGAAATAGATAAATAACTTAAATGTCAAAAGTAATAAAGAGAGAAAACTTACTTCTATTCCTTCAAATTCCAATCACAAAATTTCGTCTCTAAATTTTTTTGTTTCTTTTTTTTTTACAGTCTGAAAAATACATTCCTTCCCCATGCAAAACTGCTCTTGATGACATTTGGGCATATTAAAGTATCCTACGAGCAATAACTGCCGTATGCTTTATGAAAAATTGAAAAGCATTGACAGCTATCACTCGTAAAATAAGTAAATTAACCCAGCGTTCCTTACAATGCCTTAGCAAGCTTCCAAGTTTTCCATTTTCCTAGCTCCTTTTCTGAATGTTTTCACTTCTGTCAACACTTCTTTTTTGTCTGTTACAATCCTCAAATAAGTTTTCTTTCTTTTAAAAAGGTGTATGACTAACAAATCCAAATTATATCCTTCTGTATCTTACACAATTATTTTCCTCCCATGAAATACACGACTTTAAAAAATGGCTGCCGTTTACATTTTACAAAGCCAGGTCTAATATAAATTCGCAGTAAGTAACAGAAATATGGATGGATGGTTGGACTTTTTCTCCTACAAGAATTGTTTGTTTTTATTATTAAAACAAGCGATCATTCATATTTTTTTAATAAAATGAATAAATATCACATTCATTTAACCTTCATTGGCGGACTTATTTTTCAGCTCAAGACTTCTTGTTTTTAATGAGAAATTCCCTCTAAATGGGGCTCTCAATGGGGGAAACAGATTTTAATATTAACGTTAAAATTATGGAAATTTCGTTTTAACTTGTTTTAAAGCATAGAATAAAAAGAAAATTTGTCTGTTTGTTGTGTAAGATGTAATTTTATTTCATCTCGTGAACTTTAAAAACAGTATTACTGTTTTTAAAGCCCACTCGATGAAATAAAATTTCATCTTACACACAAACAAACAAATATCCTCTATATATTTAATCCATTATGTTATAGTTATTGTCATTTTAAATTGTCGTATATTTTTATTGATATGACCCGTGGTTGGAAAAAAAATCCCATGCGTTAACTATAGAAATTATAAATATTCTATTCCTAATATGTCTTCTGCCATGTATAAATTAGTGATACTTTTTCAAAAACAGAAAAGTCCTTCATTTCCATGCACTTTTTATTGATGAAATATTGCCATGGCAAACTTTTATGTAATTGTCATGGCAAATATTTGCCATGGCGAAATGAAAAATAAAATAGAGATTGCAATACAAACATAACAATAGCACCAAGAACATGTCATAAGATGAGTTTTATATTGTTTTGTGATTAAAAAAAAATAATTGACATGGCAAATAAACAAACACACACACACACACACACACACATCAAAATCATACACGTATCAAATTCTGTATTGACGTAAAAAAAATCACGACAATTGAAAAATGTAGGATGGTAAAGGATTATTATTATATAATACAATTTTCCATATCATGTAGCTTTTAATTAAAGTGCTTTTACATTTATATCTTTGATTAAATTAAATAAGTAAAAACAACAATTAATTTGAAACAAAATACATTTTATACGAAAAACAATATATCTTATATCAATCAGCACTGACCGGGCTAGTAAAATATGTTACTATTCGCCGGTCTCTAGTAAATCCCGGTCAAAAAAGAGCGGGAGAAACCGGAGACCGGAAGCGACCGGACCGGAGAATAGTATATCCCCACAAAACACCTTACAATAATTTAGTACCGCTACGCCTTTAAAGAAATATTAAGTTCTGATGAACTCAGATCTCATGTAACCAATTTACTTCAATAAACAGTGTAGTAAAAATCTCTATCATTTACTTAAGTGTTATAATGTTAAGAGTTATACAAAATTCTAATATCAGATATATAAAAATATCTAAGCTCTGTACTTAACTCGACTAGATATAATTCTAGTATTTTAATAAACTTGACTTGTTATGTTACTTAAATTTAACTTTAAATTTAAGATTTCAGCAGACAAAATTAACGTACGTCTATTACCAAGAGTTTCTAAATTTTTTGTGACCACAAATCTGCTGCTTTTATACTTGGCAATGGTTAAAGTGAGAAAAAATTGGTAAAAAACCAAGTATTGGTAGAACTGACCCAGAACTGTTGGAATGGTAACTACCCAATATGGTCGATACCAAAAAACTGGTAGAAAACTATCTACCAAAATCGGGTAGAAAGCTAAAAATTTAACAAAGACAAAATTGCTCTATTTCCAAATTAACATCAAGACTCATAAAGTTTAACATTAAATATTACAATAAATATGGTACTGCACTCTACCTTCATCAATATTTGCACATCATCGATATTTGCAGTGAACTTAATACCAGAATGCAACAATAAACATGGCATATCAAGTGTGAAGTTTACAACTTTCTACAACAAAAATAAGTTATTTAAAGTGTTTTTTACAAATGGAATTAAATATTCAGACTTGTCTTAAATGTTGTAGTTACATCCAGTTTTAGGATGACATAATTGGATTTAACAGACATTGCGGAATAAACATACATATAAACACAAGGAAAAATAAGGACATTTGTGGAAAAGCTGCGTAAACAACATAAACAATGGATACAATCTAGAAAGGAAAATGGCAAGCGCTATACCTTATATGCAGACTGGCTGGTCAATAATTATAGTATCAGAATGTATATTTAATGTATGGTACATTGCCAAATACTTAACATGTCATTGAAATCGTTTTTCCCCCGTTTTTTGTATTTCTTTCTGTTAATGTCTTCGTAATATGATGCTGAAGGGTCGAGGGCATCCCAAACAGCAACATACAATGTAATTGCATGTATAATTATAAACTGTATTCAATAATGCAATGACAAGAAAAAATAATATAGGATACATGTATAAAGGAACGTAAATAAATATTAAACCAAAACAACTTGCCTACCTTGTTACATTAACCATTGATAGAATTTTCTTTGCTATATTTACATATAAACTTAATCTGAGGTGTCCTGAAAAATATTTTGACCAGTTTCCATTCTTTTTCAAAATCGTATATTAATATATTTCTTTTCAAAGCTATATTTCTGTCTAAATTGTACTAAAATTGAAGACAAACTTTGAGTCTAGGGAATGTCAAAGTTCCATTTAAAATTCTACTTTGAAAAAATGAACTGTTTTATTAATAGAAATGTTTTATTATATTGGTATATTTTTGTACCTAGAATAGTTTTTCTTTCATTCACTTAGAATTGTACACTTTTGTCTTTCACATACTATTTTGCTTTCATTATCTACATTACAATATGGCATTAGTACCTTGTTTATTCTTAATTATGACTGATAAGTAAGTAGGTAAGGGGGGCTGTTGTTGCTTATCTATAATATTTACATTGATTTTCATTTTTTTAAAGATTTTTTGTAAAACATTTTGTGATTCCTTTATAATGCAGTATATTCATACTCAAACAAAAAAGATTTTGTTATTGATCTTTAGTCAAGATTATTTTGTCTTTATAAAAAATGTCATTAATACATGTAACACCGTTTTGATACCAAGATTTGTAAAAAAATACAATATTGTGATTATAAAAAAACGGTTTATTAAGACAATTATCTGAATCTGTATTCATCAGCGATATAAAATGTGAAAGATCTAGAAGACCATTTTTCCAAAATTGGTTGTTACATGCCTTTGCCATTTTTTCTGCATAGTGTTTTCAACAAGTGAACAATTTAGTTTCATCAAAATGAATATGTGTCAGTGTCTGCCATTGGCTGTTATAAAACAATAACCTGCTAATCCATTTTAGTTTCATTTCTCTAATAAATGCTTCTAAATTTATCTTTTTTGGACTGCCTTCGCAATATTCCTTTACTATAATTGATTTTTTTACTTTGGTCGGACCTTTCCATATGAAATCAAATATGATTGCAATTATTTTTTTTCAACATTGTTACATCAGGTGCAGGCAGTTTAAGGAATAGTTGATTCATAACTGGTATTAAGAGACTTTGAATGACAGTTATTTTTCCTATTGGGGTCAAATATCGGCGATTCCAAAATTTTATTGAATTTTCTATTTTTGTTTATTTTCTCTTTGTAATTCAGTTCAGCCATTTTTTTAGATCTACATGAAAGTGAATGCCAAGAAGTTTGAATTGTGACTGTCCCCGAAGAATTTTAAATTTTGTTTTTATGTAGGTGGTATATTTTTTATCCTAGCCATATGGTTCATGATTTATCAAAATTTATATTCAGTCCTGAATGTCTTGAAATATTTTGAGTTCATTGAGTGTGTCATTAATAGACGGATCTGACCCATCAAGTAAATAACAAGTATCATCTGCATATTGAGATATGATATGTTCCATGCAATCAACATTGATAACTGTAATGATTTGGTTCTGCTTATTTTTTCTGATTAAAATTTCTGTGCATAGGATAAGTTTGAAAAACTACCACTTTGTATAACAGATGATTCAATATTATTATAAAATACTTTTATCCATTTTTAATCGAATTACCACAGTTAAAAATATCTTAGGTTTTTTTTGTGTACAAAATGCATAGAAATGGAATTTTTCTCAAAACCAATAAGCTAAAGAAGACCAGGTAAATTATTTTCATCTAAGTAATGCATACTTCCATAAAGATATCTAGTGTTTTCACCAATTAATCGTCAAATTTAAAAGTCAGTTTGTTCTTTACAAATAATTTTATCTAAAACAGTTTCTAACCTATTTGCAATTGAAACCTGGTGCAATTTTATACACTTTATTCAATAGAGTTATAGGTCTCCAATTTTTAAGAGATGATGTGGTTTATTTTCCTTCGGTATGCAGGTTATTATTCCCTGTCTCTAAAATATGGACATAAGACCAGTATCGAAGGCATAATTAAGGGATCGTTCAATAAAGTGTCCTAATTGTTTCCAAAATACTTTGAAGAAGTTTAAAGAGAAACCATCACTGCCTGGACTGGTGTCATTTGTCATAGATTGTAAAGTTAAACCTGCTTCCATAAATGTTAGTTTTCCTTCAATTGAATTTGTCTCTAAATGATTAGGGGTAGGAATGTTATCACTTTTCAAGTACTGTTTAAAATTAAATATTCATTATCATGATTTCTATATAATTTTTCATAAAAGTCATACATTTCTTGTAATATTTCAGGCTGGTCTTTTATAGATACACCATTTTCTTTTTCCAGTTTTGAAATAGTTTTATCTAGATAATTGTGCTTTTCAAGATTACCCGAAACAATAGAGGCTTTTTCTCCTTCCTCAATTCATTTATTTTTTTTATCTCAGTATATGTCCTTTTAGTTTTTCTTCTCTTAAGGATTACATTGTTGTTTTAAATGTAACAATTCATCTGAGTTTTCATTATTTAAATCATTCTCTAAGGACTGAATTTTATTTGTAATTTCAGATTCTAACTTTGATTTTTTTAAAAACTTGCATATGATATTGACTGTCCTCGTTATTCCATTAAAAGTGTTGCTAAAACTAATTGATCATTTATAACAAATTGTATTTTATAATATGTACATTATTTATGTTCTCTAACAGGTAGACAATATTTTTGTTTTATATCATTATTTTTTGTTAATGGAGGCTATGTAATCAATAAAATTTAAAAGCGCATTATTTTGTATACATTACACTTTTCCATGAGAAATATCTGAAAAAATTATATTATTTGTTAATAAATAAGTGATTTGACCCTGTTTTTTTTTCGGAGGGCAGTTGTATTGGCCCAAGGCCGAGGGCAAATACGACTGACCAGAGGACAAATAACAGGGCCAATATCAAATCACTTATTTATTGACAATTTTTATTAAATAACTACATGTACTTATAATATTTCACATTTAATCCTCGAGATATTTCTTCTTATTTTAATTCTAAATGAATATATTTTAATTATAACAAAGAACAACTGTAAAAATTACATTTTATCAGTTTGTTTGGAAAACCTGTTTCAAAATATTAAATGACTAAATAGTAAAGACCATGATCAGACTACCCAGATCCTGACCGATGTTAATAAATCTAGTACACGAAAACTTATAACACAATCGGTTAAACACTACTAAATTATGACGTGAATGTTTAGAAACTGAGAATATTTTGTTTCATTTATTCAACCTGTCGACGTCTATATATAGACCGAGTTAAAACAAAATAGCTGCCATTTCCCAGTTTCTTGCAGAAATCTATATGATTTTTCGGCCCTGCTTTATCATTTAATTAAAAAACTTTAAATGCGGGCTTTATATCACTTTTCGACCCGGGGCTAAAAAAGTGATATAGATATTGGCACTGTTTTAAGGCAGGTCATCGTGTGATTGAACGTGGCAGGTGCTTTTTATAGGACTAATATCGTATAGTTATGTAATAACTTGATTTAATATCACATTTTTTTATGTTAGGGTCCAGGTCTTCAGTAACAAGGAAAACATCTAATCTTTTTTCTTTTTTTTATCAAATGTTTAATGCATTTACATAAAAGTACACAGAACATAAATTTGAATCTATCCCCTGCAAAAAGAATAAATAAATCAATCAATAAATACCACCGAAAAAAATGAAATAAAAACACCACAAAAGCTTTAACAGGTGAAATCTTATGTTGTTTAGTTGTTTTTACCAGTGTAAATATGGCATTGACATTATATTACTTGTCAGTAATATTGAAAAATATTAATGATCCACAATGATTTACAACCTCAATAAAAGTAAGTGAAATTGTTATTTATTTCTCCTTATCATTGTATTTTAACCGACATTCAGTAATCAATACCCGCGATGTTATTTATGATAACGTGTTGCCAGGACAGGTTATAAAGCTACATGTTGTAACTGCGTGAGGTACCGGAGATTTGATTAAGTTTTTTTAAAGGTATTAGGGAGTTGAGCCGCGGTGACACATATCTGTTTTTCGCGAAAAAGAGATCTGATGCGTTATCTCATTTTTGAGAGTTCAATGGGTTTTTTTTATGAACTGGTTTTAGGAAATCAGGGTTGTACCAGGCTTCAACAATCATAATGGGATTAATCCCTTCCTTACTCAAAGCTTAAATCAAGGGCGACAACTGATGTACGCCAGTCAAGCAGCAGACAGTCGAAACAACAAAGTATGGTTTAAATGAGTATTACATAAATATTATGTATTCTGTTCATAATGATGTTTGTAATTATTTTAAAAGTAACATAGGGTTTAATTTACAAAATTAAGTATTAAAAAGGAATTGAAAGGATTATTGATTTAACACTGTTTAATATCTTTTTATTTCATGTTTTATTCTATCTTATTTTATAAAAAAAAAAGAGACGGGAATTAGGAAATTGCCAAATATGTGTGTGGTCAACAGTTGTCTGTGTTTATGAATAATTCTTGTAAAGCAATTACTGTAACGAACATATAAAGAATGAGCTTTTCTTATTGAAGTACTCGCTCCTGTTTTTTAATTAAATAATGTGTTTATGTTCAAGTCTTTTATCACTAAATTTATATTTCAATATCAAAAAATTTTTTTTTTCATTACGTGTTAAGTGCTAATCTGTACTGATTAATATTAGCGCGTTTTACAAATTCAGCAATAATTTAGTTATTAATTTTTATCAAACAAGTGAATGCATTTTAAATATGATATTTAGATAACGATTTGTGCTAAGATTGTCTAATGTATGTTTGAGATTGTCACAAGTCATTTATGCAATAAACAATGTCCATTTGAAGATAAACTCTCCTTTCCCCACCCCATGATTGATTCTAAACAGCAGCTGCCGATCAGCAATTTTCTTCCCGCTGTTAAGAGCACGAAACTATTAGAAAATGGAGATTTCCAGATCTCAGGTGCCCATCCGTGATTATTTCAGGCACGAACGGGCACCTGAGAAGAACCACCGACGTTTCGTAAGCTAGTTCGATAGCTTCATCACATGTATGAATCTAAAGTCCTTGCCGGGACTCGAATTCACAGTGCTGAGGGGCAAGTCCTACAATTTAATTAATAAATGAAATAAGCAGTCATTGCTGATGTACCACAAATTGTTACATGTACTGATTTTACTTTGTTTTGTTTGTTTCTTATAGATATTTTACTTACCATGTTATCTTATTAAATGAAATAAATGATAAATAATTTTTAAAAATAAGTTTCACATTTGTTGAACATGTTTTCTATAATTACAAAGATACTTGCTTCTTTGTTATCCAAAACATCACAAGATGGTCACGCTAGGTTAATAACCATTTTACACCGGGTGATATTTACTTGAAAATAAATTTGAAGAAGTGAGCGTTCCTTTGAGTGTACCACTTTAAACTCAACAAAACATTGCGCTGGACATAAATATAAAGACGAAAATGCAAACAAACTATTTGATTAATATTAAATATAAAAAAGAAAGTCGACCAAAAATTATGGTTGTATATAACTTTTGAATAAATTTTATGGCCACTTCATTATAAACACGTTATCAGTAATTAAATAGTGTATTAAATAAACATAAAATGAAACAATTTACATCATAGTTCATAACACGCTAATATAAATATATTTTATAAGTATGTTCAACATAGCTTGGAATTATAAAAGCTATTGGAGTTGTTATTAAATTCAATTCTTTTTGTTATTATGTTATTAACATTAGATACTAATATGTATAAAACATCATTAGAATAGTAAAAAGTCATTTCAATGTCAATAAATCAATTTCATTCCATTGCGTGCTTATTTATTATGTTTTTAGTATAAAATGCTAAAATGTATAGATCATCATTGAAATACTAAAAATTTATACTCATTTCTTAAATATTGCTGAATATCAATAAATCAAATTCATTCCATTGCGTACATCTAATCTTGCTTGTTGTACTGGGTTACATCTTCTCTATGTTTATCTTTTAACATTGGAAAGACATCTCTAAATAGATAAATAAGCAAACGTTCAGTATTATGTTTATGTAAGCTTTCTCTAGCTTCTTTAATATTTATTAACTTTATCAATTTCTTGATTAAAAAACTCATTTAAAATCACAGCATATTATGTATTTATCATTATTTAGACCATCAATTGTTTCAAAACATTTTCCATAAAATCTGGATTGTCATTACTTGGTGCATACAGATTTACAAGAGTTAACCTATTTTTTCAATTGTTACATCTAATGCAATAAAGTTACCTATATCATCATTTATTTTTTGTGGATTTTAAATTTCAAATTTTTATAAAACTAAACAGCTACAACTCTAGCATTAGACTTAGAAAAACTAAATATACAATCTCCACACCACTGAGCATATATAGCGTTTTCCTGCTTTTTTGTTAAATGTGTATCTTGTATGCAATAAATATGGTGTTTTTTTATCCTTTAAAAAGTTAAATACATCAATGCGTTTCTTGTTATCATTCAGGCCACGACAATTAAGGGATAAAATACTTAGTTAATATTACTAATTTGATAAGCTATTGAAATCTTCTGAAATTCTTAAAAAAACTTACAATTTTTGCTCTGTGGGCAAGTTGAGAAAAAGAACATAAGAGTTAATAATAAATGGAAAAAAATATCATGGACATGAAAATATATATAAAGATTTTTTTTCAAAAACATTCCAAACAAAATAAAAACTCAAGTGCTTTTTTTAAGATTACTAGTTGATCCTTTCAAATATGACAGTTTTTACATTAGGAGAACAAATATCAAAGGATAATTCTTATATGATGATGATTATTATCAAAGTACCAACATTTATATGAGAAAGAAATCATCAAAAAATATACATTATTTTTATGAGTTTAGAAGAATTGTTAATGACAACAATAATTCTTTTACGAAGATAAGTACTCAAAATATGTGATAATTCTAATAGGGAAGAAAACTAACGATTCTCTTTTCACTATGAAGAAAAACAATCATGAATTATTCTGATAATATAATATAATATGAGGAATGTTATCATACATAACTATGTTAATCCCTATATATAGCTCAAATTATCAATTACTATGGCCATTCTTATATTAAAAGAACACAAACATCAATAATCATGATAATTCTAGTATGAAGATGATAGTTATCCATAATCATGATATTTCTCATATGAAGAAAAGAAAGACCATCAATAATATTTCTAATATATAAAGGAAAAATAAATAAAAATTATAATAATAATAATAATAGAAAGGATTCATTATATTTAAGAGATATATACCTTATGCCTTCATTTCTGCTCGTGTCCTCATCACGCGTGTCTTGGCATCATTTGTTAGTTATCTGATAATTACTGGTTTTGAAGTGTGGGGTCTTCCTCGAATCCTTTGTATGGCTATGACTTCTGATCGCGAAATATTTACTTTCTTAGAGCTCAAAATGTCCAGTGTCAGACTCTCAGTTGCTTCTCCTTTATCTTCTTTTACTTTCATTATTTTGAAATTATTCCTCATTGAAAATTGTTCATTAAAATAAAATTCGCCTTTTTTCTGGTTTCTCTGAACAATAATTCCTGAGATTTGAGCCTTTCTGCTATTTCCTCATTTGAAGACATGGTTTGGCTTTCTAATTTTTTAATTTGATCTTTCAAAGCGTTATTTTCAAATTCAAGATATTTTTTTTATTTAACTTGTGTGATTTTTCATCAAATTTTGATTCTATTGACTCAATCATCTGTTGTTTTTTTCCATTTTGTTCATAATGTTTGTTACTGTTTCTTGTGATTAAAGTTTCAAATGCCATTTTTGTCAGCATACTTTTGAGCTTACCCCTCAATTGTACTATATAGACCCTCTAATTGTTGATGTATTATACCTAATTCTTCTCTACTTCTCTCACTAACAACTGAATGGCTCCTTGCTTTTTTCACCCTAGCTGTTTCTTTAACTGTTTCTTTTTTGGTTGACATCTGTTAAGAAAACAAAGTTGCTTAATCAGTTTTTAATAGTTACAGTTATATAACAGTTACTGAATTGTATCTAGGTAAACTACTCAAGGGGTCTTCTCAAAGTTTGCAATCGATTTCATCAATACACACAAGATCCAAAATTATCAGTAAATCCAAGTTTGAAAAATCCAATTTCTCTTCACTGTCTATGATTATGTCTTGAATGTTGAACGATCAGAAAATAACCAGCAAACAAGCAAAATATACTGATGTTACACAACAAATGTGCAGGTAATTTACATTTAACATAACACAATATATTTGTTTATGTTTGCGGTGACCGCACATATGTTAAGATAAATAATTAACTTTCCATAAAACTTGTCATATAATACCGCGGTAATACAATATCCTTTGGATTAATAACGGAATCCGTAAATCGTTTAGAAAACTTTATTAAAATCTGGAAACAAAGTGATCCATTGGAAGCATTAATCACAACAAAATTACATGAAAATTGCAGACCCGGTTTGATTGAGCCTGAATATGAGGGATAATGAATATGTGCAACATTCGTCACGTCCCCTAGCAACGTCTTGTTCGGTACTCTATTTACAACACTAAATATTGCTGGCATTATTGATCCTTAAAGCCAAGCTTTTAGAATTGAATGTTTCAGTTACCATATTATTATATAACAGTATGTCAAGTTTAAAGAACGTTAACGTTATGTTTGTATAATCCGTATGCCAAAATGCTTAAATATATATTCAAGCCGTGCCATACCTCTTTTAATTAGTCAGAAAATCGGCACAGATATGTGATAACATGTGATCACGTGATATATGTAAATGCCCAGAACATGTGATCTTTTGCTTGGTGAAAATTTTGTTTCATCACAAAAGCTATAGTCCCTTTGCTTTGGTAAATAATCTTTACGTGGTGCATTTATCAGATTTCATGACTCTTAGTTTTCGCCGCGGCTTGTTTCGTCTTCGGTCCGGATCGTCAAATGCATTATTCTTGAAAGAAATATAAATATACTGATGAAGCCCACTATATGTGCGTACTTAACAGCACATTTCAACCGGAATCATGCATCAGTAAACAAGAACGATTCTCAAAATCGATATCGTTTACACAAAGCAATATTTCAGCGTATTAAAATGAAATAGCTTGTTGACACTTTACTGTTTTACGATGATTGCCAATGTCCTGCCAAATAAATTTTCAATGGTAGTAAAGTTGAAGCGGATTCGGATATCTATTTGTGTAATAAATATAGTCACCAAATAAACACGTTTCTCTATGGTCAAAGTAAGAAGAAGGAGACTGTGCTCAATTGAAAAGTGCGTTATATGTTAAGGTTAACCCTTAAAATTGGCAATTATGCTTTTTGCCCCATCGCACTGCGATGCAATCCGAACCACCGCCGTCTGCGTTGTAATCTTTTTTTGTCATTTTTTATAATTAGGCATTAACAATTTCCATAATATGATATTTTTTTGCGAGTAAGCTTCATGCAACGCAATATTGGTGTAGTGAAAGGGTCGTTTGTAAAGGTTTATAACCAAATTAAGGCAAAATTGGCAAAATTGTACAGAAGTATTTGCATGATTGGCAATGAATTACATCATTTGCAAGTAATCAGTCTGAAAGGTACATTATAATAATGTGGACTTCTGTCTCACTAGTTGCTTCCTTTAAAACACAAAATAAGCTCAGTTATAAACTTACCGACAAAAGCAAAAGATAACTAGACGCTCATTTAGTCAACTGCTTCTGCGACAAATACTCCACCGGCACGCGCTGCGATGGATCCACCTCTTCTGCGAAAGCTATGGCAAGTGTGACTACAATTATCAAACGCGCAGAGTAAAATTGAAAAAGCAAGTCATTGTGATTTTCTTTCAGTATGTTTTAAAAAAATAATTTTGCGATAAAAAAGGAATAATTCCTTGATTAGAAAATATTTACTCCTCAATTTTATGAAAAGATGAACTTCTTGATTCCTCTTCAATACAGGCGCCACACTGTCCCGCAATTGACACAAGATGGGTATACAAATATGTAATTTTGAATTTCGCGCGAAGATTGCCCCGAAATTGCTCGACAGCCAATACACAGCCGAAGCAAGTGCGATTCTTACACAAGGTCAAACGATGGCATCCGATCCACACACGAAGTTACCTCAAGGATTCATTTTTTTCCAAATAGTTTACCAACAGAATATGCAAAGGCCACGCTATAGTTACACGACGTTGTGTTATGAATACGATGCGGTCGAACGTGGGCACGAAGGCGTGACCTCCAGGTGGTATAAAACCTTCGGGCAACCACGACAAAATGACAAAATACAGCTGCTGATAGTATTGGGAAAACAACTACGTTTACACTTAATTTGAAATTTGATTGAACTTCATCATGCCATAGGTGGGTCTGTAAAAGTAGCACATCTTGTTTTCTAAGGTGTATCAAAAGTAGCAATGTTGCTGCCTTCTTTGTTGACTCATCATCAAATTATGCCATTTCGGAAAAATTAACGAAATAATTGTTAAATTTAAATTTCAAAAATTTTTGAAGTTTTTTTAAAATTTATGTGAATATACTGCAGACGTGAAAACTGGGGTAGCCTTTTATATGCCACCCCTATAAAATAAAAATTAAGCCACTAAAAATTGCTTTATGCCACATCGTGAAAGATAGACCAAGTAGAATTTCCTTGGTTGCATCTAAACATCTTAAGTGAAATTAAATCTTTTTTTACGGGATTTAAAATTACCCAGTTTATTAGTACCGTTTAGCCCATTAACTAGTGCATTTTATCTAACCGTGTCACCCCTTGTACATTGTAATGTAAAACCTTCCCAGAGACACGTTTGTAATATCCTTAAATTGCGCGGAATTTTCCCAATGTAACAGATATATATCTATATTCGTGAAAAATTAAATAATGTACGCAATAAGATTAATTAAGTTCTTCATCAAGATATATTTCAGTTGTACCAGCGTGTACACCTTTACCGGAAGTGGGTATAACACGTCACAATCTCGGTCTCGTCTGTCTCGCGAGAATGACAGAACGCCAAAATGGCGGCGCCCATGAACTTATTTCTCAAGTAAAAAATAGTGTCTTAAAACACGAATTTCTCACTTATAGGGTTGATGTCAACAGAAAAACTGTCATGGTACCTCTTTTGAAATGATGAATATTTATATTAGACAGACATCAATCCATCCATTCCTATTCCTTTAATATTCAAGAAAGTTCATTTTTCAGTTATAGATTTTATGAAATGTCGTACTTAAGTGAGAATGTGTGTTAAATATGTTTAAATGCTCAATAAAATATTGAATTGAATAGTAATTAAATTTTTGCAGTTCGATTCTGACTTTCAAATAAAAAGGTGAGAACATAGATTATACTTGATGTACACATTTCAAAAATATATCTTTTGAAAAGTAAATTCTAAATATGTCTGTCACTCAGAGGTCAACGTATGTTGCTGCGTGGTATTTATTTTCATCGTAATCGTAGCCTAATATTAATTGCAGGCAAAACATTTTTATTGGCTGCTCAAAAATCTAATTTGCATAATTTATTCACACAATTGCTGGTGTCAAATACTGTGCATTATCCATTTTAATTGTTCCTAATTTGCACCAAATGTCCATGTCACTCTGTATACTGACGACTTTTATTGCTCCTTGTATGCCTCTGTGTAGAACACCGACAGACCTTTAGATCATGACAAAAGTCATGCACAATGTTTCCCTGATTGGTTAATCACCCTGTCAAATATTCTGATGACGAAATAGACATCTATTTTTTTACACTTCACCAGTGAACTTGAGTGACCTTAGGGGAATTCAAGTTGCACACCTGTCAGATTATATTATTACCCCTCATTTTTTTCGTAATGTTAATTTCCCATAGGCCTCTGGGAAATATTCTTACTGTTAATGCAAGTATACCACGTGACTAAGAATGTTGTACTGTTACATAGGTAACAGTATTTTAACTGTATAAAATCTGGCCACGTGGTCTATTTTCTAAATAAAATGAAATGAAATGGCTGCCATTTTTCTCTCGATTCATTCTTATTTTCACCAAAGTAACAATGACTCTCATAAAATTTATTTTTTTGCACCGTAGAGTTCTTTTCGCATATAAAATGTCTTTTTGTTGAATAGTCAAAAAGTAAACATCTGTTTTCAACGGAAGTAATTGTAATGTGAATAATTTTGTGTCAAACTGGAACATGCAGACGATTAAAAACATGCAACAAAGGATTATTTAACAATTTTAACCAGTGAAACGCTACAGATAAAGTTGTTGGACAGACATCTGTAGGATATCATCGTTACATGTATTTTGTAAATGCACTTTGTCAAAAACCATGCGAAGAATATTCTGGACACAGAAGGATCAGATTTCACAGATCACAACCTTATATTAAATGGGTTAGTGTTTTGTTTTCTAAATAAAACACAACCTATTGTATGTTTATGACTGGTAGATATCATCACTTGCTTAAAGAATAAAAGAAAAACAGCTTCTCAATTAGGCCTACAGTACACTTAAAACTTGAAAGGTAACGACAGTTTAGTTATTGCTACTCTTGGTTTATTTTTGTTACAGTCAAATTAAGTTGACAAATTTAGATCATCGCAGTATTTGTTTTTGTGTGTAACAGTAAAAATATCATCCCTCGTAAAAATACTGTTACCCTCGTCTACGCCTCGGGTTACAGTATTTTCCTCGGAATGATATTTTTACTGTTACCCACAAACCCATGTGTTATTTATATACTGTAAATTACAGCATTTCTTAAAAAAGCAACACATTTTTTTCAGTTACCAATAATCATTTTAAATATTAAGTAGATTTATGATTTTTTGTTGTATTAGATTAAATAGTAGAAATGTGTATCTGTGTGGGAAAGTAGATAACGTGGGAAAAAGCTATGGGGAAATGGATAAAAAATTCTGGAAACAAAGTGATCCCTCGGAAGCATTAATCACAACAAAAAAACATAAGAATTGCAGACTCGGTTTGATCGAGTCTGTACATGAGGGATAATGAATAATGGCAACATCCCTCACGCCCCCTAGCAGCGGCTTGAGCGGTACTCAATTCTCAACACTTTATAGTGTTGGCATCAATGATCCCGAAGGACCAGAAAATATAACAACACTGAAGTGAAGTACGGGGCAACTTTTTACGGCTGCCACACGGCACTTGACACCTGCAGTTGTGAAGTACAAAAGTCTGGAAACAAAGTGATCCCTCGGAAGCATTAATCACAACAAAATAACATAAGAATTACAGACTCAGTTTGATTGAGTCTGTACATGAGGGATAATGAATAAGTGCAACTCGAGAATATACGTAATTACAGGGGAATCTTTTGGTACCAGTTTTTACTGGATAACTAAATAACTTAACAGAAGTTATGTTTTCATACGATATGTGAGTCTGGCTGCCGATTTTTCTGCGCCATTCTCATTTTTTAGCGTCAATGGCGCAAAATCGAGTCCTCAGCAGATCTCTGCATATATTGGATTTAACTGAAAAAAAGGTACATGACCGGTGATGTACGTGATTCACACATACAAAGTACAGCTTGTCTAGCGAAAATTAAGTACAAAATAAAAGGATTTATCGTCAATTTGAAGGAGTTTCTCATTTTACTTATAATATCCAAATTAAATTGACCAAATATATTAAATGGTTTATCTTTGAAAATTAAGCTATCATTGCTTAAATCATGTGGTCTGGGATCATCAGCAAGCTTGATCATCGAACAAATGTTAATTAATGTCGCGGCGTATTCAATCAATTAATTAAAGCAATTCAGTTCGATACGATGTTTTCATAAACTTGATTATAACATATACAGAAAAACTTGAAGATAATGATAAGTATTAAGTTAACGTACATGTAACAACCATCCTTTATCGCAGAAAACATTTAGTTTGACAAAGTCCGAAACATGCAATAATTTCAATATCGATATCTACATAATTATATTGCTCATTTATACTATTGTCATCGCATTTTTGTAAAATTTTTATACATGCATGTATGTTATTAAAAAGTACGGAATAAGATTAATAAGGGATTCATCAAGATATATTTCTGTTGTACCAGCGTGTATACCTATACTGTAAGTGGGTGTAATACGTCATAATCTGGGTCTCGTTTGTCTCGCGAGAGTGAAAGAACGCCAAAATGGCGGCGCCCATGAGCTTATTTCTCAAGTAAAAAATAGTGTCATGGTATCTCTTTTTAAATGATAAATATTTATATAAGACAGACATCACTCTATCCATTCCTATTCCTTTAAGTTTTGTTTAACCATGCCTTCCCCTACACATTTTTAGTTCTTAATTGCCAAGTGTCATCCTACATATTATTTAACGCTGCTTAAACGAGTTATAAATTTTGTCAAACATAAAGGAAACCATGCACAACTTACAAGAACATCCACGATCGTGTTTACACATGCGCATGAAAGTAGCGAAAAACGCATAAGAAAACGAACTAAGCGGTATTATCAGTTATATACAAAGTCTATCATTTTCATGTATTCAACATATTTATGAAGTATTTATATAACCTCTAACGATTGAATTGTTTCGTTATAATAAATATTTGTCAAGCTATTTTAGATAAGAAAGCTTTGTATTTGAGCTAAAACGACATTCACAATAATAGAAAAAAAATACATGACGTCAAGAATAAACTGAGTACGAAATAAACTGTTTTGTTTGTAGTTCTGATTTACTTTTTCTTTACTTTTAAAGGATTTACTTCAGACTTTTCATTTTGTTTCTATTTAAAATACTTTGGATGTGTCAAAATATGCATATGACTTTAATATTTCAAAAATATAAACGTAAAATTAAATAAAAGGCCAAATATCTTAATCCTTATGATTCTATGTCCTATGTTTCCTAAGATACGATATGCAAATAAACTAGTTATAGTTCGTCCAAGTATCTTTTTTAAAGATACTTCTTGATACCCTAATGTTTACAAAGGTTAACCAGTCTGCCACGAACGCCACTGTGTCAATAATGCCATGCCATGTATCAATAATATCCTGTGGCAAAGATCGAATACTACATCATAAACAAAACGTTATCTGAATCGTGCTTAATTCATTTTTACTCTCAAGGTGCTTTAGAAACGGTGTAAACGCAGAAAAAATCTCATTTCTGTACGGTTTAGATCCATAAATATATTTATAATATCTGTTTCTTACCGCTGCATTGAAGAGTTGAAAAAAACGTGTTTGACAGTTTTTATATTTCTATATATTTAAACAGATTTTGCAAAACAAATTCAACCAACGTAAAGAATGAGTTAAAAATGTCTAGACTCAACAAATTGCACCGAAAACAAAGCATTAAACAAATGATGATAACTACAAACAATGCGAGATCCGCTATTAAACTTTCAATTTCAACATGTGGCAATATTTAGTGAAAGATATCACAAAATATAATGACAATTGAGTTTCACCTTATGATTCTGAAGCTGAAAACGTTCACCACACTTTTTACTACATGAATTAAAATTATTCCTAGAAATGTCATAAAGAATTATAGAAACTAGATAGTTTTACTGTTAAAAGAATTGATAACTAATATTGCATAACATAAACCTTTATACTATTGAAGGAAAGAAAATTAATTCCATTAAAGTGTATATAGATGCAAAACATATTGTTTGATTTTTAAGAACGAATCGTTTCAAAATGCTTGTATAAAACTTAACTTGAAGTACATTATATACGCATCTGGCAGTAATATTTTAATCCGGAACATTTTATTCCGTTAACATACATTATTCATGTTTAGTGTCCAGTTTTTTTGTCATCCAATGAAAACGCTCTATTTTTTTTATATAAATTATGTGTTGTTTTTCATAGAAGAACAAAGCCGATACCATATCAATGACCGTACATATTCGCCTGATAGTATTCATAATGCTCCTTATAATACTGCACGTCTGTAACGTCGCTTTCATTGGATAATCGTGACGTTTATATAGTTTTATATACACGGCTGTTGTCGATTCATGAAGAAATATTTCTTTTTTCTCTAAAAATGATGTTTGCTGTATTATAAATTCGTTATAAAGATTGTTGACAGGTTATATGGCCGTATATAAACGGCTGTTTGCAATATAACCCTCGCCTAGCGGCTCGGGTTGTATTTACAAACTGCCGTTTATATAGGACCATATAACCTGTCAACAATCTTTATAACTAATAATATACCCGCGTTCGTCATTTTAATGATAAATTAATATAAACTACTTAAATTATATGCTTCAAGCATTTTAGACGTTCAAAAATAAGTTAAACAATGAAATTGGTTCCAACATACATTGCAAAAGACAAAGTATTAATGTTATATGTACAAGTGAAAAATAACATTGGTATATTTTAACATTTCATGCTAAATTTGTATAATACACATCGATTCAGAATTAAATAAAACTTCGAATCTGATAACTAGAGTTTCGAAATGTTGTGCACAATACTGCATGTATTGATTTAAAAGATAAAAGTAGTATAGGCGCTTTTTTGGCCTCACGTTCTTCGCATGCGTGGCAGCCATCTTTTATAAGAGTTTCTTCCGGCGGCAATATTTGTCTGTAGATGCGCGGTGTGAAAATTTGAATATGTGCGTGGTGGCCATTTTTGATTCTATATTTAGAATGACATCATTGTTCTATTTTTTAGAATCACATCATCCGGTCTATTCAAAGGAATAACATTGAGCAAGTCATAATCTTTCTAATTTTTTTTTATCTC